>NC_081561.1:9421748-9513500 GCF_022355385.1 Mustela nigripes
GGAGATCACAAGTAGGCAGAGAGGCAGGCAGAGAGAAAGGAGGAAGCAAGCTCCCTGCTGAGCAGAGAGCCCAATGCGGGGCTTGATCCCAGGATCCTGGGATCATGACCTGAGCTGAAGGCAGAGGCTTTAACCCACTGAGTCACCCAGGCGCCCCAAGAAAGTTGTATTTTAATCGGCTCACAAAATCACAATAACCCACTGAGCCATCCAGGGGCCCCAAGAACTATTTTATTTCTTATTGAAATCATATTTATGGTGATGGAATGGAGGACCAATGCAGGAGATGGTGTAAGGAATGTGTATGGGTGGATGAAGTTAGAAATTTACTTATTTTAGAAATTTACCACACTGAAAGTCTTAAAATAAGCATCTTCTTTTGGCGTTTGATTTCCCAAATATTCACAGCAGGTTTGCACTTATGCCCCACACATAAGCCCTTAACATTCTTTCTCCTGCTGGGGCATCTATTGGTCTGAGCGTGTCTGAGTATATGTTGGTTTATATTGAATGTGCCGAAAGTTGGAAGTTCAAGAATTTTTTTTAAAGTATATCATTAAGAACTAATTATCTTCTCTTCAATTCTACTTTTATGATCTTATTATGACACACTTGACTGAAACTGAACCTGTCTCTATAGGTTGATTTTATTATCTCCACTTATAGCTGAGGAAAATAAGGCACAGAAAGGTTAAAGGAGCCCAAGGTATTAAGGGAAGTTAGTGGAGCCAACAAAGGCAAACGCAACATTGTAGCCTTTGTAATTTCTGCTTAATAGTTTAGGCCAGAAGTATTTTAAGACACATAAACTGAGAAATGAACAACAAATGAGTTACTAAATACAAGGATGAATGCAGTAAGTCTTTCACAATGTGTAATTTGCTATATTCTAGTTCTTTCCAAGTGCGAGAGCAATGTTCAAAGCCCCAGCCCAAAGACCATTTTCATTTGGATTTATAACTGCGTTATAAAGACAACTCATTATCACAAAACGGTTTCCTTTCTTAGCCTCTTTCTCCTTCTTTAATAAGACAGAATTTAAATAGTTCTAGACTTTGAAGTGTGTTTCCAGTTCAAAAATATCTTCAGAATTTCCCAGCAATGGTTTCAAACATGGAGACATAATGAGGCATCAGTATGTATCTCCTAAAAGCCTTCCTCTACATTTCTACTTTACCCAACCCGCAGGGTTTTGGAAGTCTTTTGGTTTTGTATATTCCATTACAAGTTTCTCTTGTGTTTAAAGACATTTCTCCTAACTGATATGTGACCTTTAAGATAAATTTGGTATTTGTTGCTCTACACAGTCCTGATCTTATATGTCAAATTATCTTACTCCCTTTTATTCATTCTTTATTTGAGACCAAAAGCCAATGGTACCTGGTTTTCATCTAAAAACAAACAATGTCATACATGTAAATACTATTGTTAACCCATCCATTTATGTGTTACTTTACTGCTAAAAGTTTCCAATTCTTTGTACCCTTTATCAAAGGGGTTATTTCTTTTCTCATTCTTATACTCTTGGATTTTCTCCAAGTTTTGTATATTCTGAAGTAAAATTTGTATACATTGTTTATTGAATGTGTCTAGTCTTGTGTAATGTACCAGGTGTGGTGTTTAAATAAGATTGCATTGTAGGATATAACCAGTCTAACATGATGTCATTAACATCTAGTTTTTATCATCTATGCTGTTATACTATTACGTAGTTGATATTCCACTGATAGAGAAAGATAATAAAAATAGAAAAAACAACAGTCTATTCAAAACTAAAAATAAGGTTAATCTGTGAAAATATTCTTAAAGGATGGAAAATATATGTGAGGGGGTCAAATGCCTAATGCTTGGATACTGAGAAGACAGACAATAAGTCAAAAATTGTCATTCAAGTTCAGTAGATATTGATTCTATAAAAGTACTACCAATTTACTTCTTTCTTCATAGGCTAGGTAAAATATATATATTGGATTTATCATTTTGGACTGTGTTTTAGCAGAGATAGCTAATTGTCCCCAAATACCCAGTTTCACATTTTTCTATTGGCAATAAACCCTGCATTTTGTTGGGTACCTGGCCACTCAGAATAAAGACTATATTTTGTGGGGGGAGCAGCAACAGCAACAAGAAATAGTCATATGATCATGTTCCAGTCTATGGAATGCAGTTACCATATACAGGTTGTCCCTATCTCACCTTTCTGGGTTTTTTAAAAATTTTTTTTTT
Organism: Mustela nigripes; assembly: GCF_022355385.1. Taxonomy (NCBI): domain Eukaryota; kingdom Metazoa; phylum Chordata; class Mammalia; order Carnivora; family Mustelidae; genus Mustela; species Mustela nigripes. The sequence continues at coordinate 9,423,975 of NC_081561.1, forward strand.
TGTTGTTGTTGTTGTTTTAATTTAACACACACAGAGAGATCACAAGTAGGCAGAAAGGCAGGCAGAGAGAGGAGGGGGAAGCAGGCTCCCTGCTGAGCAGAGAGCCGGATGTGGGCTGGACCCTGAGACCATGACCGTAGCTAAGGCAGAGGCTTAACCCTCTGAACCACCCAGGCGCCCCCTATCTCACCTTTAAAAGACATAATGCAGTGATGGAGAATGGGGCAGCCATCTTTGATAAGGAGACGAAGTCAAGCATTGAGGGTGACCAAGTGAAAAATAGAAAAAGCCTGGGTCCACAATACCATGAGACAATCTCTGTCTTACATTACTTACTTATACACTATTACATGACAAAGGGATATATTTTTATTTTGTTTACACCACTGTGGGATCTTCATTAGAGCAGCTGACTATCATTCCCAACTAATACACTTTTCAACAAAACTGTCTTTGTATTCACATTTTAAAACTTTTATTGTTTCATGTTATTTTTGTTTTGAAAAAGTATTACAACAGAACTAGAATTGGTCAAGGGAACATTAATATTTATTTATTGCTTTCAGAATTTTGTAATACACTTAAATGTTTCATACTTTACTTGAAATCTAGAACAATTTGAACAAAAGCCTGCAGGATAACTAGGTTTATTTTGTGAATTTCCATGTTGAATTTGAGTTTCCATGTGAATTTGGCAGACAATGTCTAAGACGAAATACACTATGTTAAGATGTTGAAAACAGATTTATTTAAAACTTTCATAATACAGGTGAAAATGGAAAACAATTTCTAACAGCTTAAAAAATAATAGTTTGAAGTGTGGAACCAGCCTTTATGTGAATAAGGAATAAACAGTCATAACTGCTTTTCTGCAGAGGCAAAGGAGTGTATTAAATTTGCTATTCAAATGTACATTTTGTTGACTTTATAATAATAAATGTGCTAAATTCCATTGTTCCCTTATAAGATTAAAAACTAGTAAATATTATTTATTCCAAGAAAATTGAAGGCTCTAAAAACACCCGTGGTTATAGGTGTTTGTTTTATTGCAATTTTTCTTTGGATGTATAAGAAATTATTTATTAAATTGTACTAATGGAGTTCTCCTGCATGTTAACTTTGGCTGAAGAATGTACCATTCTTCTTGGGGAAGAGGAGTAGAAGTAGCCACTAATCACATACTTCTTTGAGTTTATTGGTTGAAGGTTTCATTAAAATTAGAAAAATTTTACTTAAAAAATTCTTTAAAATATATCACAATAAAGTGCTTGGATATGATTTCCTTATTATTTCAAGTTTCCCTAGTCATTAATTTTATTAATTTTCATACCAGGGAGAGCAGCACTAGATAAAGAAAAAAACTTTCAAATACATGAACGTCCCTGAGACACTGGGAGGGCATAGTCTGTTAGGCCTCAGACTCTTGGCTTCAGCTCAGGTCTTGGTTTCAGAGTCATGAGATCTCAGAGTCATGAAATCAAGCCCCATGTTGGGCTTTGTGCTCAGCAGGGAATCTTCTTGTGTTTCTCTTTCCCTCTGCCCTTCATCTCCCCTAGCTCAAATTAATTAATTAGTTAATTAATTAATTTTTAAAAGGAAAAAGAAACACCTCTTGGACTGCTGGAAAATATCCAACCCCTAAAGCAATTTATTTTGTTTGTTTGTTTGTTTTTCTAAAGATTTATTTATTTATTTATTTATTTGACAGACAGAGATCACAAGTAGGCAGAGTGGCAGGCAGAGAGAGAGGGAGGGGGAAGCAGGCTTCCTGCTGAGCAAAGATCCTGATGGGGGGCTCAATCCCAGGACCCTGGGATCATGACTGGAGCCGAAGGCAGAGGCTTTAACCCACGGAGTCACCCAGGTGCCCCTGTTTATTTTGTTTTGTTTTGTTTTTATGACCAATGCAATTATATTGTATGAAATAACTATGCAGTGCTACTTATTTTTTGAAATATATTGTTAGTTTTGAATCTATTACACATAGTTTACATTGAAATGTGGTTAGAATACACAGATTTTCATTTCCTAGACTTAGAAAGCATCACAAAATGTGTAGAGTTTGTTTATTAAAATAATAATTTATATATGAAGAATTAATTTAATAATATTTTTGAATTCTTTTAATTCCTTGCATTAAATGTAGTTCTAAGTCTTCCCTGTTAATTAATGTGGAATAGGAGCTAATTCTTTTTCAGTAGTTTTTATGCCAAAAGACAATCAACAGCACATAGGCATTAATAGAGGCCATTTGGGGGTCAAACAAATAATAAGCAGGCTACGAAGCAGAATGAGGTCATGAAGAACAGATTCTAACCAATAAGTCTGCTGGCACAGACAGTTGAATGCATTCTCACTGTAATCTACAGAGCTCAGCAGTGATTATTCCTCACCTGCCATTATAGTCATGTCTGAATCTCTCTTCCTTCCCTGCCTCTCTCTCTTCTCTCTCTCTCTCTCTCTCACAGACACAGACACACCCCATATATTTCTTAATGAGTCCTACCTGTATGCCAGACTCTATGTTGAAAGCTATGAATATAAAGTAAATAGGGAGGCCTACTTTTAAATATTTAAATTTTAATGATGGGAAAAGGTTGATAGATTATAATATGCTACTAAAAAAAATGTTTGTGCCATTTCCATACTCTCTCATTTTGCTTACTTGTCTACTAGGATGCTGGCATCACTAAAAACTCTTGTAGCAATATTTAGCTCTGAAGTCATTCTCCATGATGGGTAATAATTATATCATATTATCTGAGTGTTTATCATAAGACAGGCACTGTTCTAGGCTCTTGACAAGTGCTAATTCATTAAATCATTATAACAGTACAATTATTCCTCTCCATTGTTCAGATGTGGTGCTTGAGGCACACAGAGGTGAGGTGTGTTATCCAGTGTCAAGCAAATAATAAGTAGAAGACTCAGGATTTGAATTTAGACAGGTTGGTCCACAACTTCTTCCACTAATTATTATCCTCCACTCCTCTACCATGACCTTTCACTTAAACCATGAAGAGAAATACTGCTTATTATTTTCTTATGATGTTGACCCTGTGTGCTGATGAACATAGCTCTAAATCAAATGTAATGGCAAAAATCAAAGCTTTGGATGTTGGTGAAGTAGCTAAGCAGTATTTGCATGCTTTCCTATATATTATTTTTTGTTGCAAATGAGGAACAAAACCTACAGACCCTAAAGAGCTTATCAAAAATTTGACACATATATGGTCACATTCTTATACAATGTAACTGAGAATTTTCCTCTTCCTCATCTATCATCGATGACCAATATGCTCCCAGCTCAGCAACAGCACATTAAGCCAAGTAGAAAGGAACGTGGAACCTGTGGGATTCATTCGAAACTACTGCTCATAGCGACCTGCTTTTCTCTCACTGATGGATGTATTGTGAATACATACTTCACATCCCTGGCGTGCTGGCTGCCTGGGATCTGACTTGGTCACCAGATTCATAGCCATTGATTCATTTCACTATTCTCTGTTCTTTCCTCCTTCTTTGCTTATTGTCTTTTCTAATTGCTAATGAGCGTCTGGTAAATGAGAACTTGATCAATGGAATCTTCGAAGGTACATGCAGGTATTTTGCAGCTTCATTTCCATTCTTTTTAAAATGGTGGATTAGAGAGTCTGACAATTCTAACTATAAAAGATGTACAAACATGGAATATACAATGCACTCATCTTTCAATGCATATTTGAGCTTTTGAGAAGGAAAGGAGTACAACATCGATTGAACTCTGATATAGACTATGGACCCTGGTGGAACATATTGATGATGGGGGAGGGTGCGCACTTGTGGGGGTAGGGGCATATGGAAAATAGCTGGACCTTCTGTTCAGTTTGACTGTATACCTAAAACTGCTCTAAAAAACCTATTAAAAAAGATACAAAGGAAATCTTAGGGGAGCATATACAACAAAGGAACTAAAACCCACAATGGAGAGTTTGTGCTAATTATATTGCTCTACTGAGGAAATTTGTCAGTAGAAGTAATGAAGATGCTTACATTTTAGTAGCTACATATGGATAAGAAGAAAGACCTTGAGACTGCTAAAATGAAAAACTAGAATGGAGATACACCCAACACACAAAATCCAAACATTCTCTGAATATTATTCTAACTGAAAAAAAGGATATTACAAAGTAGATCTCAGCCTGGCCTCTGGGCAAGACAAGAGTCTCCTAAGAATTTTGATCCAGGGGCATACCTTCAGACGGGTCTGAATTTGAAATATATAATACCTTAAAGACTAAAGAAACCCCAAACAAAAAGTAACTCAATTTAAAGTAGTACTTATTTTAAGTCTACTTTAAGCCCATTAAAGTAATTGTGGGGTACCTGACAACAGCAAATGCCTATTTCTTTCAGAATAAATGTAGTAATACATGTTTCAAGGATTCTCAGATGAAGCCCTATCAAGAATGAGCTCACAATCCAAAATTATAAAACACAAAAGGAAAGGAATCCCCATGACCAAAGTTAGTAGCATTGGACACCAAAGAATTTATGATGACACAATTAAGTTCTAGGTCTAGAGAATACATATTAATCTTAGGAACCTCAACAAAAATGGTGATATGAAGGAAGAAGGAAAAGAAAATAGACAAGAAGAGAAGAGAAGTGAAGAGAAGAGAAAGAAGAGGAGAGGGAGGGAGGAAGGAAGGAAGGAAGAAAATATGTTTTAAAATTTATCAACACATTCTCTCTCATAACCCAATGGCAAAAGAAAAAAATCAAAATGGAAACATGAAAACACCTAGAACTGATTAATACCAAAATATTATCTCTGAAAATATAATGGTTATTATGAGTCAGACAACGGAAATATTATTTAGAATTATATATTTTATATATGTAATTGTTACATTACATGTTATTTTAGAAAAGAAGTGCTAAAAATGAATTAGCAAATTCTCCAAAGTAATGAGCTGATAAATAAACAAGATGAAACAAAACAAACAAACAAACAAAAAACAACCCAAAGAAAGTAGAAGAAAGAAAATCATGGAGATTAGAGCAGAGGTAAATGGGAAAGAATCAATAAAGCCAAAAGCTAGTTCTTTTAAAGATTAAGGAAATTAATGAACTCACCAAAAAAAGGAGAGATGGAACAAGCATCTAATATTAAAAACTAAAAGGGTGAAACTGGGACACCTGGATATCTCAGGAAACCTGATCAGACTTAAGATCAGGTCATGATCCTCAGGTTCTGGGATCGAGTCCCACAACAGGCTCCTTGCTTGGGGGAGCCTGTTTCTCCCTCTGCCTCCTTGTGCTCTCTCTCTGATAAAAAAAAATAATAATTATACATATATATATACACATATACATATGTATATGTATGTATTTGTATATATAATATATAATTTATTTTATATATTTATATATTTATATATTATATATGTGTGTATATATATACATATACATATATATTTATATATTTATATATATATTATATGTGTGTGTATACATATACATATACATATATATATTTTTTTTTAGAGAGGTGAAACTACAGAGAAACTAGACATTATATGGGGCACCTGGGTGATTCAGTGGGTTAAAGCCTCTGCTTTAGGCCCAGGTCATGATCCCACCATCCTGGGATGGAGTCCCACATCGGGCTCTCTGCTTAGCAGGGAGCCTGCTTCCCCTCCTCTCTCTCTGCTTGCCTCTCTGCCTATTTGTGATCTCTGTCTGTCAAATAAATAAATAAAATCTTTAAAAAAAAATACAAGGACACCTGGGTGGAGCAGTTGGTTAAGCTTCCATATCTTGGTTTCAGCTCAGGTTGTGATCTCAGGGTCCTGAGATTGAGGCCCATGTTGAGCCCCAAACTCAGGGTGGAGTCTGTTTAAGATTGTCTCTGGCCCTCCCACTCTTACTCTCTCTCACAAATAAAATAAATTAATATTTAAACAAATACGAAGGTAATATAAAGATGAACTTGGATAAGGATAATTTGAAATCTTACTTCAAAGAACAGAACTAAAAACATCACTTACTAAAAATGTATTGAGAAGAAATGAACACATGAAAGGGACTTATAATAACTTAAAAATAACTTATTATATAAAAGAAATATTTATTTATTTGTCAGACAGAGAGCACAAGGAGGCAGAGGGAGAAGCAGTCTCCCTGTTGAGCAAGGACCCGGATGCAGGACTCAATCCCAGGACTTATAAGCAGATATTAAATTAGTAGTAAAATATACACAGACATATAATACAACCTCATAGACCAGACGGTTTTAGTGTTAGGTTCTACCACACTTCCAAAGCAAAGTAAATTACTAATACAAACTGTCTTAGAAAATAATTAACATTGAATAACTTATTATATAAAGATTAATAACGTTAATATCAAAACTACATCAAGCCAGCGTAAGAATCACTAGTGGTCAATGAACTAGTGGTTAGTGAACATAGGTTCAAATATTTTAAAAACTTAGCAATCTGAATTCATCAACTAACATGTAATTACATAAATTTATATATAAATTTATATTTATATTTATATTATATATATAATTATTTTTATAATTTAAATTTATATAGAGTATTTTCTTTTTAGCACAGGAATTCAATGAGATACTTACAATAGACAATATATTACTGTAATTTACTACATTAACAGATAAAAGGAGGAAAAGAATTCATCTTCTCAAAGATACAAAAGAATCCCTCAATAAAAGTCAAATTCCATTGGTGAAATTCATGAATTAGGAATAGAAGGATAAAGGGGAATATCCTTAACTTGAAAAATGTCTCTACCAAACCTCATTCTTGGTGCTGAAAGGCAACAAGTATTCTCTTTAAAGCAGGAGCAAGACAAGATGTTCATGATCATTCAACATAGTATTGATGGCTATACCTGAACCACAAGACAATTACTTAGTATCAGTGGTAAGTAATATAATTAGAAGGAAGTATTATAATTATCTGAAGATAATTCAGTTGTTTACACAGAAAACAAAAGAATCTTCAAGTAAATTATGATAGAATAGCAATTTTTTAAACATATGCATATAAACTTTAACTCATACTTTCTGTTGTCATTCACTGTTAAACTTCAAGAAAGAATTGATTACATGCAATACCTCTATTCCCTATATCTTTATTCATTACTATATTTTAGCATCACTTACGTTCCATTTCTTCCTGTCAAACTATGTGTTATTATTTTTATGGAAGTATAATTAACACTCAGCGTTACATTAGTTTCAGGTGTACAACATAATGACCCAACAAGTCTATACGCTACACTCACAAGTGTGTTCTGCCATCATAGAATACTAAGACAAATCTGTACTTTTTTATCCCCATGATTTATTCATTCCATAACTGAAGGCCTGTACTTTCCACTTTTTTTCACCAAATTTTTTCCATCCCCTCATCTTTCCTCTGGCAACCCTCAGTTTGTTCTCTGTATTATTAATATTAATTTTACATGATTCTTGGTAGCATTGGACGTTAGTGACTATTTCTTCTTTGAAACACTTTCCTGTTTTGCCAAGGGATGCCACTTTCTTGTGCTTTGTCCTCCTAAATAACCAGCCACACTTCTCTCTTCTGACCTCTAAATGCAAAAGCTACTCCTTCTCTCCTTTTTGTGTTCTCACACTAAGGGCTACCAAGCCCAAGTATTGAAATAGTGTATCTATCTGTAAGGATGCCAGTTTTACCTAAATTAATGTTAGAATCAATTGAAGTTCAATCAAAACTCAAACTGTTTTTGGGGAGCTGAGGAGTCAAAATTGCAAGCTATTCCTATAGAAGAGTATAAAGCCACAGTTTTCCAGAATAAGAAGGTGAAAGAGCATGCCTTCCAGATATCAGGACTTACCATAAATGCATAATGATTAAGAAGGTGGGGCAAGTCTGTATATAGAATGCAATAGAAAGCCAAGAAACAAAGCCACATGTACATGCAAGAGATCACTCATGACAAGTTTCATTGCAAATCAGTGAGGAAAGGATGGACTACTCAGCAAATACTGCTTTACTGTACATTCTTGAGAAAGTAATAAGTCATTACATATACAACACAACTATCCACCAGTTGGGGAACAGATACATGAGTGTACTGTGGTTATATGATAGCATAATATATAGTGATAAAAATAATGGATTCGTACTAAATATATGAACATGGTCAAATCTCGAAGCAAATAAACACACAACAGTAGGTCATGTGTGGCATGGTATAACCGTAAGAAGTTTAATTTGTAAAACAACTCTGTTTTAGGAAATTTATTTATTTATTTTTAAAGATTTTATTTATTAATTTGACAAAGAGATATCACAAGTAGGCAGAGCAGCAGGCAGAGACAGAGGCGGGGGTGGGGGGGAAGCAGGCTCCCTGCTGAGCAGAGACCCTGATGTGGGGATCGATTCCAGGACCCTGGGATCATGACCTGAGCTGAAGGCAGAGGCTTTAACCCACTGAGCCACCCAGGCATCCCTGTATTAGGAAAAGTAAAGAAGCTTATGTATGTGGTGCAAATATAAAGCATGGGAACGACTGGCCTTCACTAAAAAAGGAAAATGAAATTCTCTGGGAGTTAAACAGGAAGGAGAGCAAAGGAAATTTTATCCCATTATATATTTAATATTAGCTTCCATACATGAGTGTTAAGAACACACATTTTATTTTTATTTTTTTAAAGATTTTATTTATTTGACAGAGAGATCACAAGTAGGCAGAGAGGCAGGCAGAGAGAGGAAGGAAAGCAGGCTCCCTGCTGAGCAGAGAGCCCAATGTGGGGCTTGATCCCAGGACCTTGAGATCATGACCTGAGCTGAAGGCAGAGGCTTTAACCCACTGAGCCACCCAGGTGCCCCAGAACACACATTTTATATATTATTCTTTAATGATTATTGTGACTCTGAAATATTTTAAGATCTTCAGAGTAGTTTTTTAAAGAGAAAGAAGAGAAGGAACAAGCACCCATAATCCATAAGTATACAAAAAATACATTTGTGCAAATCATCAATTTTTTTTTTACATCCGTGGACTGAGGAAATCACAAAAGAGAAATGAACTTTGAAATCACGAAACCTAGTTTCCAAGGTTAGTTCTTCTAAGAAGTTTCATGATTAGTACAAATCCTTCCTTCTCTGGTAAGTTTGTTAATTTTTTAAAAGCTTATGTGTTGTGGGAGTTGGGAACCAGGTTTGAGCATTTTCTATCCTCTATTATCCTGAAGCATTCTTCCAGCCTAATAATTAATGTTTCTTAGTATTTTTTTTTCACTAACTGTGTTCCTAACTCTTTGCTAGATACTATAACGCATACAGTAAAAGCCCACCAATGGGATTCTGTCACCTGCTAAAGAAAGACTTCAAATATTATTCACAAGCTACGTATTCTCATCTCATTCTTACAGGTAGAAAATTCTAAATGTACTATTCATATGGAAAATTGTAGTGAAACAATGGGATGCCAAAAATCTGAAAACTTTCCTGAAGCTTATAAAAACAAACAAACAAACAAACAAACAAAAAACAGTTGCAATGTTTTTTTTCCTTTTCTCTGATCTGAAAATACACTTTAAAAATTATTTCTTCTCACCTTTGTAATGTCATCATACTCTTTATATTTTTTCCGCTTACTCTTTTGTCCCTCAGAAACAATCAGGGATTGAACTTATCAAACTGTATAAACACATGAACCAACATCCTTGAGGCCGAGTGAGCTACAGACAGAGAATTTCCCTCTCGACAGCAAACCCATTTCCACCTGTTGGGTAGCATGTGCCTGCCTGCGGCGTGTTATTGAACTAAAGGACTGAGGTGGGAAATTTCCAGATTCTAAGTGGATGTTGAATCCTATTTCAGTGTGGGAGTATTTTCCACCCGTTGATAACTTAGGCAGATGGCATTCCCGGAGCTGTTGAGTACTCAGTCTAAATACTTTTTTTTTTTTTTTTTTTTCCTAACAAGCTACTGAAACTAGCAAAAATTCTAAGAAAGAAAAATAAACCCCACAAATCAACACAGTCACACCCCAGAGTCACTCTGATTAAGAAACCGTTCTTGTGACTTAGACTAACGTGGAATCACTAGATCATATAACTGCAGGTAAAGGCAATGAAATGTGAGACAGACTCTTAGAATGAGCTACACATTTCCCCTCAAGAACAGAGTGTGTTCTATGCCACAGGTGTTTCCGTAATTGCAGTACATTAGGAATATATCATGTTTAACAGACCTTGTACGCACATTTCCACCTGTGCGATGTGGTGGTCTCATTTCAATACTTCGGGCTGAGTATCAGATATACATGAGTCCATGAGGTTTAATAAGCCTCAGCCCACTCAGCAAGGGCTGTAGCTCTGGTCTCCTCCGTATTCTGCTATTGATTAGCTGTATGATGGAGTAAATCACTTAGCCTTAGCATGTCTACGTTTCCTCATGTAAAATAGCTCAATACTCCAGAAGAGTTCCACAGACCCTTTATGAGAAGTATAACATTGATTCTCCCTCAACCAAATGAAAACAAAAATGGAAGTGGAAATGGAAATTTTGGATTCCAGAAAAATGTGTCTGGGTGGCTGAGATTTGAATCAATGTTTTCAAAAGGGGAATGAATTATAAAAATACAAAGGAGTTTGATTATGGTGCTGTTCTGTCAATTGAATTCCTGAAGAAACCTTCAACTTGAGTTATTCAACTAGAAATCAAATGCTAATGAGAAACTCAGGCCTTAGATGTCACAGTGTCTTAATGCAGTGCACCCCGTCCTTACCAAATATAATCTGCCAGCTTTATTAAATGATTTAAAATCAACTCTTGTAAAATAAAAGAGATAAGATCATGTGATTAAAAATACCAGCTCAAAATCACATGCACATTAAAAAAGAAGTATTCTTTTGTAAAGAAAAAAAAATTGTATTTAACTTTGCATTTGTTGGCAACTAAAGCAGGAGGGTACTAAAAACGGTTATGTGATTCTCACTGTCAAAGGAAAAATAGTGTTTTTACGAATTAAGCAATTTCATGATCATGGTGTTTGAGGTTCGTCATTTCACTGTATTCCTACACAAGGAACATTAAAAATAGTTTTCTGTGTGAAATTTCCTTGATTTATATTGTAATTTAAATACATGTTTTACGGTAAATTGAAAAACTGGCCCCGATTTCCTACCCTTCCTTCAAACTTTGCCTTTTGCCACGTCAGCTTGAAGGGTTCATCTCTTCTGTCTCTAGCCTCAGTCATGGGATTGCTTCAGCCACAAGACTTGGCAAATACAATAGACATCAAGGATTGAAAAGTGTTTGTATGATTGGGCACAGTCTTTCTTGAGCTTCTTCCATTGCCCTGCAAACATGCCCTGGCTAGAGGAAAGACACAAAGAGCAAGCCAAGTTGCCCCAGCCCCCAGCCCCCAGCCAGGATCTCTAAGATGAGCCATTAGTGATCCAAATGCGAAAAGGCACAGCCCACATGGGTAGAACTGTCTAGACAACTACCCGGACTGTTCAAGCTTACTCCTATGTGCCTCTGGGTTTTGTTGGTTTTGTTTTGTTTTGTTCTAGAAAGGGCGGGGAGGGGCAGAGGGAGACAGAGAGAGGGAATCAGGCAGTCTCCTCAGGTATCATGGAGCCCAAAGCAGGGCTCAATCTTGGAATCCTGAAATCATGACCTGAGCTGAGATCAAGAGTCTGTTGTAGAACTGACTGAGTCACTCAGGCATCCCTCCTCTGGAAGATTTTGTGGCAACAATTTTGCAGCAAGAGCTAACTCATTTGTATGTACATATCTGAGGTACTCTCTTCTCATAATCATGAGCACAGGACTTCATTTTAAAATTTACAAAAAAAACAGCTTAAACACATTTGTACTTTAATTCTAATATTGCCTTTTATCAAAATGAGTCACTATCCGGAAATCTTGCCCTCTGACTTACTTTTCCAGTTTATGATGGTGTTCATGTGGTTTTTTGTTTGTTTGTTTGTTTGTTTGTTTTTTATCCAGACCTGACAGCCAGAGGTCACTGAACAATAACCTAGGAGACACTGACCACAACAGGCAACAATTTGATTTCTCTACTTCTTTAAAGTATTACTTTCCAGTGTGTTGACTGATAGTGCTTTTTCATTCCTGGGGATGGGTCTAAGGTTGGCTCTAAGGTAAATCAAATTCATATAGGAATCTGTGAAAGGAAACTGGTACTCATCTGCACCTTCATACGCTACATTCTTTTCCACATGGAGATATGGAGGGATCTTGGCCAAAGTCAGAGACCTGGATAATGTGTCTGCTACTAAATTTGCATCATTCAGGCCACTCTTCTCTTTAAAAGATACGGAGAAGCAGAATGAATGGTTACCATTTGGAGATAAGATAAGGGGTGCTCCGACTTGAGAGGTATGTTGACATAAATTAAAGCTTCTCTGCAGTGGTGCACACGGAATAGTATAATATTTGTTCAGTGTATACAGTTAACAGAGGAATCTGTTGACATGTAGAAAACAAGTGCCTATAGAACCTGGAAACAAACAAGACCCACCTTATGGTCCTTGGGTAATGAGAGGCTCATGCACTGGTTCCAGTCTTAGCTGTTTACCTAATTTTAGTTGAAAATATCCAGAGTAGATGACTTCAAAGACACTCTTGACTTTCTGGTTCTGTAATATGAGACATTCTTGTGTTAAATGGGAAGGTAGAATGGAAAGAAGAGCTCATGGAATTGGAAGTTTTGGGACTTCCCTATTTGGAAGACCAAAACATTCTTTGATAAATGGTTTAACCTTTTGAATTTCAGATTTTCATCTGAAGAATGGGAGAGCTACAAAAGAAAAATTGCCTTTAAATGTCTTCTTTATGTTAAATATTGTGCTATCCATGTGCATATTAATGCCTGAATATTGCTGACAAGATTTATATGTTTTGGGAATGGGAAAAGGAAGAAGACCAAACACTATACCGATCTAATAAATGACTATATCATAAGCATCTTAACTTACTAGACATACTGCTTCTAGTTCATCGATGATGAGCCTTTGATTAGATGCTTTGATTAGAAGCTTGCTAGAAGTCAAAATAAACTAAATTTTGAGGAACAAAACAAATCATCATCTTCTACATGCTATTTTTCTAAGATCAAAATGCACTTACATCATCATCACTTGAATTCAGAAATGTAAATATTTCTTCAAAATACTTAAAGTCACTCTGTCAGATCATATTAAGGTTAAAAACATGAAAAAATGTAAATATGGTGGATCTCCACAGCCTTCATATTTGTAAGTATATATTAAGTAATGTGATACTTTTTTAAAAGCAATCACTAAAGAAGTTAGGGAAAATACAAGGTACTAATTTTATTAATACATAATTCCTACAATCACAGTAAATTTTCAGAAGACAAAGGGACCTTGAATTTTATAATATTAGGAATCAATTTTGATTAATATGATATGGGTTTTACTCTGTGCTTTAATAAATAATACTAAGATTCCTTATGCCCATCTAATTACAGAAATAATTGTTGAAATATGAAAAAACAAAGATTTCAGATTTTTAAATTTTTATTTACACTTCAGTTAGTTAGCATACAGTGTAATATTAGGTTCTGGTGTGCAATTGAGTGATTCAACACCTCCAGACAGCACCCGGTGCTCATCACAACTGCTGTCCTTAATCCCCATCACCTATTTCACCCATTCCCCCACTCAGCTCCACTCTGATAACCATAAGTTTGCCCTCGGAGATTTCATATATTTTTAATCAAGTACATGATTAAAAAAAAAAAAAAGAATGGGCAAGAAATCAGCAAAAAATGATTACTGAAAACACACTGTGACTTAGAAATTAGGTTTAAAAACAAATAGTAAAATAAAATTAATGTCATCTTTTATATTATTACTATAACACAACTAGAGTTAACTTAAAAAGGTAGAGATTTAAAATTTCACAAATTTATCCCCCCAAAGTTATGCCCAGAGGACTTACATGTAGGGTTTGCCTACATTTATCATGTGCATATATATTTTTATGACATGAACCTTTGGTTAAGAACTTAGACTCTTTCTCTTTATATTCTCTTTAATTCTCTTCAAACATCTGCCTTGCCTTGACATTTATATTTAGATGGCTACAGGACCGGACTGATGTGTGCTGGGTTTAGAAGAGCACCTGCTTTTCTAAAGTTCAAAACTTAAAACAGGTATCCAGAGCTTATTTTGATCCAGGAACTGTGCTAGGTAACAGGAGAGTTATAAACAGTGATAGTATCTCTTGCCCTCAAAAGCGTCCAATTCATGCATCCATGCATCCATTCATTCACTCATTTGACCATATTTCTTTCTTCTATCTTGCCTTTCCCAAAGACTTACAGTGCTGGACAGTGGGGAAACAAAACTCAATATTATGGAGTCTCATCCCTGAGGGTTGACATTTTTGCTATGCCCTCCTTCTTTCTTCATTATTTGCAAGACCTTGACTTTATTCTGTTCGAAATATTTACAGCTTATGGTGATCATGTGACTCAGTTCTAGCCAATGAGATGTCAATAGAATGGGTAGAGCTTGAGTGCATAGAGCTTTTGGAAAATGTACGTTTTCCTTCAAAAGAGACAGAATCCACAGACATACACACACACCTTTTTATCATGTCCATCTCTCCTTCTTCCTGGGGAAGAAGAATGCAGCTATGAAATGTGTGGGAAGCGAAGCAGCTATACTGTGAACATGAGGACTAAGGCCACAAGCTGAAGATGGTGAATAATGAAACTAAGAATGACTTGGAACTTTGAAAAGCTCTCTGGTGGCTCTACGCAATTCGATGACCACATCTAGACTTCTTGCAATGTCAAAAATAGATAGTATTGCATTCCTCATGTACTCTACTTTTCTGAAGACACTTTAGATTTCCTAACTGTATCTATTCCTTTCTTTCAGTTCATGTTATTTTCTTTGTCCCAAAGGAATAAGGAAAATCAGGGGTCATTTTCTGATGAATACAAATGATAGGGAAAAAAAAAACTGATGTGAGTAAACTTTAATACAGAGATTTGCCTCAGACAAGTAGTAGGGCTGAGAGGAAAATTAAAGTTCTAAAAGTCAGTTATGGGGGCACCCGGATGGCTCTGTCGCTTAAGCGTTTCACCTGGTTTCAGCTCAGGTCATGATCTCAGGGTTGTGGTGGATCACAGCCCCGCATTGTGCTCTGCCTTCCGTGGGGAGTCAGCTTGAAGATTCTCTCCCTCTGCCCCTTCCCCCCATCATGCTCACATGCTCTCTCTCTCTTTCTCTAAAATAAATAGATAAATCTTTAAAAATGGTCAGTTATATTAGCTACTTGACCATACCCCTCACTTTAAAAATGATACACACATACACATGTGCATACTTTCAGAAAAGACCAATGAACTTCATCACCCAAACAAGTTCAAAATATATTTTCCTTCATGTTAAGATGTAAACCAGCTTGTGGTCATTATTATCAAAAGACAAGAATGGATTTTTGCTTGGCCTTTCTTTTTCCGTTGTCCTGGTCACAGTGGAAAGGGGGCCAGATACTCAAAGCAAAAACACATCCTCATGCAAAACTCTCAGTAATTAAATAAGAAATTCAAAATGGTATTTCTTTAACTTTAAAATGACTCGGTCAAGTTTCCCTGGGGTAATTAAACAATTTCAGATCTAAAAACCTGGTCCTTATTTGTTTTTGGACTATTACAAATCTTAATGGCATCTTATCACCTATTTCTTTAGAAAGCCAATATGTATTTTAGTGAAACTGGTATTATGGACCCAGAGGGTGCTTGGCTCAAATTCCATCAGAGAATGCTTGTTCTATATATGTTCATATGTCATTGGTGAACATGCTCTAATTTTCTTCTTTTTTTTTTTAAGCTGATATTATTGGTGACCCAGAGACATTTTATTGTTTTTCTAGTAATAAGGGGAAGGTGAGGGAGAAAGGCATGTGGGAAAGGGAAAGTTGCAGGGCTTCTGCACTTTAAAATAATACATGCCTCTCTGGGATTTCTTTTGTCTCCTACTGTCTCATAACTTGAAAGACTTTTTAAATTTCAGGGTCTTAGAAGAATATTTTTAATTTTGGTTAGTGACTGGTGCAGTGGATTTTTGAATTTTTTTTGCCATGGTTATAAAAATAATTCTAAAATCATAATTGTGTATGAAGAGTTTAGGGAGAGAGTCTTAAAAAAAAGAGAGAGAGAGAGGGGTGCCTGGCTGGCTAAGTCAGTAGACCATGAGACTCTTGATCTTGGAGTTGTAAGTTCAAGCCTCCTGTTGGGTATAGAGATTACTTAAAAATAAAATCTTAAAAAAAAATAGAAAGATGCTATTAGCATCAATAAACACTCAAAGAAATTAACACATTTAATTCTTTTTCATGATATATTTATCAATTAGCTCCCCAAAACATTAGCTTTAAAAAATTGAGTCTAAAGCTTTGCAGTAGGTTTCTCTTAAAATATTTTAATAATTCTTATTGCGAGTTTGTATGTGTGTGTGGAAACAATTACCATGTTAACACATGATTCATAGCATGTATGTTTGCAAATACCTTCAATACTAATATGTTATTTCTTCCGTATGAGGTTTAACCTTCCAGACTAAGTGTTTAAAAATACATAAAAGTAGTGATAGGGAAAACAGATGTTCAAGCACCTTGCTTTGCATAACAATTAATTCAAGAATAAGAAATATAACCAAATAAGGTCAATCCTGGATAGTGTTGGCTATTTTTCGGTGCATAACAGTCAACCACAGGAGAAAAATATTTGAGTGTTTAGACTGGCAGTTTTAATGCTTCAAGACAGATATTTAGTGGGAAAAACACCTGTTGCTAATGTTGCCAATTAATGTAACTTTACCGTAGATCTTTATGAGTCCACACATAACACCTTTATATTGCCTTACGTGTCATTAATACCACAACACCAAAGACAGTCAACATTAACACTGATTTATAAGTTCTTCAATAATACTTCCAGTAAGTGTTTTTCAACTTTTTTTTCCCTTTTGTCTCCTATCCCTAGTTTACCTTCTCCTCCTCTCTCCCTCTCTCTGCCTCTCCTTCTCTCTTCCTCCCCTCTTCCTTTTTTTTTTTTTTTTTTGTTCTTTTAGGTGTCTCAGCCAAGCCAAGTTATACCTTTTAGATTCGTATCTTAAAGATAAAAGAATGATCTGTGTCACCACCACTAAAAAGTAAACTATGTTTCACCTTGCATATCAGAAGGAGATTGCATTTTGCTTTGAGATGTATATGTTTCTTGTTTAACAAAAATATTCAATTAGCCACACAGAAGGACAGTTTAATGAAAATAGAATTTTACAATTTAAATGGTATACTGATTAATTTACTTGCTTCTCTTATTTTTTATACTTAGAAGCTTAAAAGGAAAAAAACTCTGCTGGATAAAAATCCCAGACATTATTTTAAATTAGTTATTGAACTCCATTATCAGATAACTGGAAATATTCCTATAATTAAAAGAAAAAAAAAACTGGGAATATATTTAATTCAATGTTTAGAGAAAGGTTTTGGTTCTGCGGTTTTCAGGCCCCAAAGCTAGCAGTGTGTTGGCAAAAGGAAGTAGAGAAATAATTATCTCCTGTACCCTAAATCCAATTTTTTCTTGAATTTGGTTATTGTAGTTCAAACAATTTCATTTTATTTTGGCAGGACCTACACACAATATTTTATGGAATGGAGATCCCATAATCAATATACGCTTTCTGCCCTTCCTCTCTTCTTCCTTCCTTCTTTTTTCTTTTTTTTTTTTTCTTTCCATTTTAATTATGTAATAGCACTGAGAATGTGATGCTGGTGACTACATCTTTTGACCTGTCGGTTCTACGGGCTAAGCTTCCTTGGGATCTTCTGTGGGGAAGAAAGTCCAGTCCCAGGGCGCCTGGGTGGCTCAGTGGGTTAAGCCACTGCCTTCGGCTCAGGTCATGATCTTGGGGTCCTGGGATCAAGTCCCGCATGGGGCTCTCTGCTCAGCAGGGGGCCTGCTTCCGTTCATCTCTCTCTGCCTGCCTCTCTGCCTGCTTGTGATCTCTCTCTGTCAAATAAATAAATAAAATCTTAAAAAAAAAAAAAAGAAAGAAAAAGAAAGTCCAGTCCCATAACCACGCATGCCAGCTATGCCCCAGTCAGATCTGAAGGGCAAACAACAGCAGCAGAATGACACTCCACGACAAAAGGCAGGAGTTTCCAGCTCAGGAGGAATGCTATAGCAGGAGTGTGTTGAATAAAATAGCTACAATAAAAGGTAAAAATTTAAAGAGTCTCATGATTGCTTCAATCCAAGTCCTGGCTTCATAGTTATTCACACACTGGCATGAATCCAAGTATTTAAATATGTACAAATAAATTATCTGCTGGAGTTAATAGAAGGTTCACTTAAAGCAATTTATAGGCACAAGCAAAACGTAAAGACTTTGGTTTAGAAACTTGGCTAGGCTATCCATGACAGCAAGAAGCATGGCTTCATGATGGTCTCTACTTCTAGCTGGAACCACTCAGTGCACTGGAAGCAAGCCTGGTATCGTAGTTTTCCAAACAATAAATGCTGCCAGCTCTAAACGGAAGGAGGAAAAAAGTAGATATTTATAGGAAATAAATGTAGATTAAGTGTTTTAATTGTGATTTACTATGTGGCCAGAGCTATCATGAGAAATAGGCTCCTGTTATGTAATTTTCATAGGAGGATAGAAGCAGTGCCCTTCATCTATGATTATCATTGCAGTTATGAGGTCAGAAGAAATCTAGTTCAGTTCAATTCTTCCTTTTTCAGCTTAAATTTCTTTTATTTGGAACTAAAAGAAATGGTGTATGGAAAACTGTGTAAAATTCACATAGACAATTGGGTAACTTTGAACATAAGCATATTCTTGTATTGTCACAGTCCTGATGATAAAACATACCCATCACCTTAAAGTTTCCTTATGTCTCATTGTTTTCATTTTTGGTTTTCTGTTGTGTGTGTGTGTGTGTGTGTGTGTGTGTGTGTGTGTGTGTATGTGCAAAGAACATTTAACATAAGATCTAAGATCTATCTTCAACAAACTTTTAAGTACATAGCACCTCATTGTTAACTATAGGTATGATGTTGGGCATTGGATCTCTAGAACTTACAAATCTTGTATAACTGCTCTTTAATACCCAGCAAAAACTCTCCTCTTTCCCTGGTAACTTCCATTCCATTATATATTTCTATACCTTTGACAATTTTAGAAGCCTCATAGAAGGGTTACAATATCTCATGCTGGTATTGCTACCTGCATATCCTCTTCAGTGAAATGGATCTTCCTGTCTTTCATATATTTCTAGTCAGTTTTTATGTTAAACTGTAGACTTTGGGAGTTCTTTACACATTCTAGATACTAGTTCTTTGTTTCGTAGGGGAGCAGAATTTCCTTTACCCTCTCGGGTTTTTTTGTTTGTTTGTTTGTTTTTTGGCCAGCCCTAAGTATTAAAACTGACATAAAACAGATTAACAGGAGAAAGACATTCAGATTTATGTAAGTTGTACGTGACATAGAAGTCCTCATGAGGAAGCAAAGCCCCAGAGAAGTGGTGAAACTTATATGCTTTTTAGGTTGAACGAAGGAGGTGACCATGAAAAAGTAACAACTATGTGAGAATGCTAACAGAAAACGAGAATTATGTATAGAAAGTCTCTTTCTAGAGAACGCTCTCAGTCTCCACTTCTCCTTGTTGATAAGAATTTTATATTCTTTCTAGCACAGGAAGGGCAATTCTGCATGGAAGTTTTTATCTCCTGTTTCCAGCAAGAGGAAATTAGAATACCCTTCCTGCCTCCGCTGGTTTTCATGCACCTTTAGCTCAAAGTAATCTTAATGCCAAAAATATCATATATTAAGGATGCATATTCTGTCATCTTGCAGTTGGATGTGTGGTTTGCAAATCTTCACCCCCCCCCATCCTTTTCACCTGGGCTTTCACAAATGAAAAAAAAAATTTTTTTTGAAGAGGTCTAATTTATCAATTTTCCTTATGATCAAGTTTAAGAACTCTTTGCTTAGACTTAGTTCCCTAATATTTTCTCCATTTTTCCCCCCAAAGGTTTTAGAGTTTTACGTCTTACATTAATTTCTATGGTCCATTCTGAGATGAGATTTGTGTAAGATGGAAGTGTAGATAGAGGCTCTTTTGTTTATTTTGGCCCCTGGATATCCCCTTGCTTCAATACCATGTTCAGGGCTACCCCTCTCCGAATCTTTGTCAGAATCAGCTGAACACATTTACATAGCTTAATTTCTGCTTATTCGGTTCTGTTTCATTTATCAGTGCATCTTTTCTTCAAGATTACACTGCTTTGGTTACTGTCACTACTTAGTAAACTTTAGTATCAGTAATCTGTCTCACTCTATTCTTATTTATCAAGATTGCCCTAGACTTTCTTAGGACCTGTGGTTTTCCAGATATAAATTTTGGAATATACTTACGCGTTCTATCAAAGCCTTTTTGGATTTAGATTGGAAAGGTATCAAACCAATAGAAAAATTGGGGAAGAATTGGCATCTTTATTATTTAAGTTTTCCTATCCATGAACATAGCAGGCCTCTCTGTCTATTGGAGTATACCTTGATTAGTTTTTATCAGCCTTTTGTAATTTAAATCATCTTCATCCTGTACATGTCTCATTAGATTTGTAGCTATATGTTATCTTTTGGGGGGGCGTGATTTTAAATAGTAGCACATTTTTAAATTTGTGATCATTTATCAAAGAGCGACAAGTGAATTTACTGAGAAAATAATTATATTTTAGACATTTAAAAAGTATTTGATGAAATACTGTGTTTCATTTTCATATGAAACATAAAAAGCTTTCAAAAAGACATAATATATTCATACCTCTACTTTTAATTAAGACCAATGAAAAATAAAGAAATGCAAAAAATGAAATAAATAGAAAAACATTATAGATACCTTGATTAAAAATACTTTATTGTTAAAAAATGTTCTAACCATCATCTAAGCTTTCAGCAAATCATCATCATTAGTCAGAGATCATATAACAAATATAATAATAATGAAATGTTTGAAGTAGTGTGAAAATTGCAAAAATGTGACACAGAGCCATGAAGTGAGAAAATGCTGTTGGAGGGATGGCCCCAAAAGACTTGTTCAATGCAGGGCTGCCACATACCTCTGATTTGTAAAAAACACAGTATCTGCAAAGTGCAATAAAGCAAAACACAATAAAACAAGGAAACCTGTATCGTGCTTGTGAGTGAATCTCTGCATGGTTTTCATAGTGGTTGGCTGGATACTAGAATGTACACACATGACTTATAAAAGTCAATTGGAATCAACATTTTACTACCTCCAAGGGAAGTGTGCAAACCTTACTTTCACTGAGGTCTCTTTTCTTTCTCCTCTTTCAAATATCTTTGTTTTAGAAATCAGCTAATGTTAAAATTTTTGTTCCAATCATTCTTCCTGATGCTTCAAGACACCTGTCTTATCATTTCTTTTCTGTTTTAAGAATTTACATTGGCCAGTCTTTAAGGTTAATCTGTTAGGAATAAATCCTTTTTGTATTTGTCTTCATTTTCTCTTTATTCTTGAATGATAGTGTTTCCAGAAATAGAATTCATACCTGACAGTTGTTTTCTTCCAACAGTTGGCAAAACACTGTGCTCCCTCCTTCTAGCCTCTGTGGGTGGATACAGGAAACTTGATAGACTTCTTGGAGGTCATGAACCATTTTCTCTGGCTGCTTTCCAGATATTTTGTCTTTATTTATGGTCTTCAAAACCTTTATTACAATGTGTCTTTGTGTAGATTTCTTTGGGTTTAATCTGTTTATAGATTGCTTGGTT
Organism: Mustela nigripes; assembly: GCF_022355385.1. NCBI lineage: Eukaryota > Metazoa > Chordata > Mammalia > Carnivora > Mustelidae > Mustela > Mustela nigripes. Next base: position 9,445,837 of record NC_081561.1, read on the forward strand.
TCTTGGATCTAAGTACTGGGTCTTTTGCCCAACTTGGGAAAATTTCAGCCATTATTTCTTCAAATATGCTTCAACCTCCACTCTCTTCTCTTCTTTAGGAACTCTACTGATACAACCGTTGGCTCTTTCATTGTTTTCCCATAGGTTCCTGAGCCTCTGTTCATTTTGTTTTGTTTTGTTTTGTTTTGTTTCGTTTTCCAGTCTACTTTACCTCTGTTGTTGAAATTGGGTGAATTCTTTCACATTCATTGATTCCATGTTCCTCATCTCCATCTTCTACTATTGAGATGATTTAGTGAGGGTTTTTTTTTTTAATAATCCATTATAGTATTTTTTAGTTTTATAGTTTCCAATTGGTTATTTTTAATAGTTTCTGTTTCTTTGCTGATTTTCTTTTTAAGTTTTTCATTTGTTTCAAGATGATTTGTAATTAGTTGTTTAAGCACATTTATGACAGCTGCTTGAAAGTGAAGATCATTCCAAATCTGACTGATAATTGATACCAGCATCAATAGATTTTCCAATCTTATTCAAGTTGGAATTTTCTTAACTTTTTGTACAACAGCTGATTTTTATTGTATCCTGACATTTTATCTATTATGTTAACAGGTTAACATAATAGATAATAGATTAACTGGGTCCTACATAAATCTATTATTTTTATAGAAAGTTACGCTGTTTAGGTTTAGCATGAGAATTTTGCCCTTACATGTGTAGTCTGTGGTTCCAAGGGCAGTTTCTATTTCTGACCTTCTGTGATATTATTCTGGCCTGTTTGGTTTATCTGGTGTTATTGAAGCTTCTCTTAATTTCTGCTAAAGTTATTTGGAAAGGGTTTTTCCCAGCCGGGCAGGTAGGTATTTGTCTGTAAGAAAGGGGTACATAGGATATCCCTACAGGTGCCTCCCTACAGTTGTCTCTGGGCAGAGGAGGAAAGCCTCAGACCCCAAGGATGAGGAAGCTTCCTGGATGAGGTTGCCTGCTGTAACTGGGTATTTTCTGCTCTCTTTGCCCACCCAACTTAGTATGCCATCTTTTAATGGAAAAGAGAGACTCAAGCTTGACAGGCAAGGGTGTGCCTCTCCTGGTCACCTAGATCTGGCACAACTACCAATCATTTCTCCCTGCCGGTGGTGAAGTAGGGCTCATCTGATAGTGTCACAGGACTCCTGTTTTATCCACAAGTGGAATGAGTCTAGTTGGAATGCCTTCTGTGACTAGGTTTGTACAAAGGAAATGACATATCTGGACAGTCTTTCTCTGGTGGGTGAGGGGACAAAGGCACCCTAGTGCAGGGCTGTACTTTCAGAATTCTCCTTAGGTTGTTATTTGTGCCATTTCCAAGGTTTATAGTTTGCCATCTTGTCCCTGAAATTATTTTTGCATTTTTTTAAAGATTTTATTTATTTATTTGAGAGAGAGAGAGAGAGAGAGAGAGAGCAGGAATGGGAGGAAAAGCAAAGGGAGAGAGAGAAAGAATCTGAAGTGGACCTCGTGCTGAGCATGGAGTCCAGCACAAGGCAGGGCTCAATCCCAAGAGCACAAGATCATGACCTGAGCCAAAAACAAGAAGATTATTAACTGACTGAACCATCCATGTACCCCCATTTTTGTATTTTTTAGACATAGACTTTATAAACAGTTTTCAGTTTACAGAAATATTGAGTTGAAGGTATAGTGAGTCTCCATCGACCCCCTTCACCACTTCCTTCAGGTTCTCCTACTGTAACATTGTAGAGTGGTATGGTGCATTGGTACAACTGTAGAGCCTATATATATATATATATATATATATATATGTATATATATATATATAGTTATTAACTAAATTCCATAGTTCACAAGAGGATTTACACTTTGTTTTGTACATTTTGTAGATTTCCGACAAATATATAATGACGTATATTCACCTTTCCAGTATCATACAGAATAACATGACAAGGGCCTTAGCAATCTCCTATGCTTGGGGTTACCTCAGTGGCTCAGTCAGTTGCACATCTGACTTTGGCTCAAGTCATGATCTCAGGGTCCTGAGACTGAGCTTCTTGTCTGGGTCATGTTCAGCAGGAAGTCTGCTTCTCCCTCTTCCTCTACCCCACCTCCCTCCCCACATTAAATAAAATCTTTAAAAAAAATTACCTATTCAGCCCTCCTTCCCTCTATCTATCCAGCCATTACTATTTTACTTCTTCCATATTTTTGCCTTTTCTGTAGTCATATATTTGGAATCATACAGCATGTAATATTTTTATATTGGTTTTTTCTCTTAGTGATATATACTTGAATTTCTTCCAAGTTTTTTTATTCCTCCATGGCTCATTTCTTTTTAACACTGAATGATATTCCTTGATAAGGATATACCACAGTCTGTTTATCTACTCACTTATTAGGACATCTCAATTGCTTGCAAGTTCTGCAATTTTTAATAAAGCTGTTATAAGCATTTGTGTGGAGGTTTTAAAGGGGACATATATTTTAACTCATTTGGGTAAATACTAAGGAGCATTATTGCTAGATTGTGTGATAAGGGTATATTTAATTTCATAAGAAACTGCCTAACTGTATTGTCAAGAGGCTTTTCCATTTTGCATTCCCTCTGATAATGATGATAAGGTGGAAGCCACCTTGGTAAGTTATTTATTTTTTCCTGAGTCTCTCCACATACACAGAAAGTATCCATGTTAATAAATTTCTGTTGGTTCAAGATTAAATACCATGTTAATAGGGAAGGGGAAGGGGGATACAAGTCTTTTAGGAAAGAGTGAATGATTTTGAAGAAAGATATATGAACAATAAAGAATAGATGAGAAGTAGGACCATTTGTAAGAAAATTTGTCTAGATGTGCTGTCAACTTCCAGTCTTTTCTCCTATGATAAGACTCAGTGTCCCCTGGTTGATGAAGCTTCTAGGGAGGTGATCTACGGCAACTGAGCTCCCTTTGGAAGATCTGTCTTTGGGCAGGTAAGAGAAGTTCAAAGAGAGCTTCTCCTTGCATTTACTGTTTTTCAAATGGTTTCAGCTCAAAATAATCAATATGCCAATGTAGCATATCTTGGGGTGGCACGTCTTACCACACTTTATCGGCAATATCAACAGATGAGTAATAACCATGGAGTCAGCACACATCATATACTAGAAATGACTGATCATCATCTATAACTCACTTAATTGTCAGCACACACACTGTAAAATAAACATACCTATCTTATATAAAATGAAATCCTTCCAACAAAAAAAAAATTCATTTTTAATAGTCAGGATATTAAGTCTCAGAGAACTTAGTGGATTTGTCCCAGATCTCTTAGTGATGACGTCTTCACACAAGGACTGAACCCTGAATCAGGAAGTGAGTCGGTGGCAGTGAAGGATTCTAGCCACAGAGGTAAAGATGGAGCACCAAGCAGAAAATCAGTTAGATGTCCTGCCCTACATAGATTGTGTCAAATTACTGGGACATGGGGAAGGATGGTGTAGTTTGGTAGATATGTATTTCCTGCAACAGGCACACCTGATACATTCTGAGGGGCCAACAGTCATGAGACACCCCCAACCACTCGGGGGTAAGGACTTCTTCAATGGGTAAAACCCAGAGTGCTCAGGACCTGCTCCGGAACACAGCAAGAGCAGGCAACAATTGACTTTGGAGCTAATAATGATAAGCATCAAAAATGATTTAATTTACTCTTTAATCTCATGTTTAAAGATAATATCATTATGTGAAATGTAACAGGGAGTAATACTTGTAGCTTATTTTAAAATAATTTTCAGGTTGTTTGTTTATGAAAAAATATAAGCTGAGGCAATGTACTGAAGGAAAAAAAAATGCTTGATTTCTGGGCTTTCTTTCTTTTCATTTTGATTCATGAAGTCAAGTCTCATAGTAGGTTATTGTTCATATCCACTAAAGAGAAAACATTGGAAGTGAGATGAGAAAAGAACTGAAGAGTGCATTTGGAGCCAGCTTGCCCAGGACTGTGCATTTGGGGGGGGGGCTTGAAAATCTATTAGGACTCCACAATTGAATACATTTCACAGTTATTTTTATTTTATAAAATAGAAAATGATTACAATTTTGTGTAATATATTGTACAGCTTTAATAGGATTGTGCTCTTGCCAAGTACTGTAGTAACAAATAAATGCAATAGAAAATTGCTGACTCCATAGGAACCTGCTAGTTCAACATAAATGCTTTCTGTAAATGAATCTAGCGTAATTTCCCTATACATCTTGACTACTGCTTTCAACTCTGCTCACAGGAGAGCAGTTGCACGGTGCTGGCAAGAATTCACACTTTTGCCTTTTCTGTGCATTTACGGCACAGCAGTTCACACACGTTGGCTACAAAAATGGCAAAGCTCACCAAAGGAAACTGAGACAAAATGCTGACTCTGGATTTGGGTGTCTTCCCAAAAAACCTATTGCCAAGAATCTACAGGTGCATCATACATGAGAACATTCACACAGCACCAGACAGGGGCAACTGTTTCTGAGTCCATTTCCCATTCAAGCTGTGGCTTAGTTGAGAGGTTTTCAATGCAGCACTGTTTTTCTATATTAACAGATCTTGTGTGTTCGAAGAGGTGTTATATTTTCCTAAAAGTCCTAAAGTATGAAAAATCAAGGAAAGCCAGTATGTAAGAAAAATGGTAACAAATACCAATATTTTCAATATCTATTAAAATCATATGCAATCATTGATAGTGGCTTGACTGAGGAAAGCTTGGACAGTGAAATATATATATATATATATATATATATATATATTCAATTTTTATTGAAACATGCATAGTTTGGGCAGTTTGGTGCACATCTTCTTGGCAACTTTGCAGGAGTATCGCTTGGAATTAAAAATGACAAGAATGGTACAAGAATTTAGAAGAAATTATTTCAGGAGGAAAAGTGCCAACATAGCTTAAAAACATGGAGATTAAGAACACTGACACCCACTTCCCGTTCCCAGTCAAAAATCCACGTATGACTTGCGACTGCCCAAAATCTTAACTGCTAATAGCCTGCTGTTGGCTGGAAGTCTTACCACTAACAAAAGCAATTCATTGGCAATATTTTGTGTGTTATATGTACTTACTGTACTCTTACTATAAAGTAAGCTGGAGAAAAGAAAATGTTTAGAGAACCACAGGAAGAGAAAATCCGTTCGCAGAACTATACTACATTTATCGAAAAAAATGTACTGATCAGTAGATTTGCGCAGTTCAAACCTGTGTTGTTCCAACATTAACCGTACTTGAAAATCAAGCAGAGAACTAAAAATAAGAGCATAAAATTATTTATTGAATCTCAGTCAATATACACATTTACTGAGTGGCCATTATGTGTGTGATGTTGTGGTGGGTTGCTGGCCTACAGAAGTGAATATATCTGGTTTTTGATCTGAAGACCCTCATTGCATAAAGGAAATGGGCTTAATAGGTGAGGTGAGAAGTCATTAACAAATAATTACAATGTAATGGATTAATCGTGATCACACAAGTACATGAAATAGATTGTGGCAAATGTGAGCCAGGCTACCTAATGCTGCTAGAAGGTGAAGAGGGAACAAAGAGAATATTCTGAGGACAGAAGATCACATGAAGGAAAACAAGGACTTCATCATCCCTGTGAGGGAGAGAAAGAAGGGAGGTAGCTATACCCCTGCTGGAGGCTGGCTTGTTCGAAAGGCTGCAGATAGGTGACATTCACGGAGATAGAAATCACCCAGATGAATATGATCTGAGAGTGGAAGTTAATGAGTTTAGCTGTGGATGCAATGCCTTCAAGGGTCACCAAGTGGAAATTTCCAGAAGGCACAGGTCATGGTCAAAATTCCATGACGAGTATGTGGAGGGCAAAGGGGCTCAGAAGGCTTTCTGGAGTAGATGAACTGCTTCTTTAAGTGTGTCTGCTTCCCTCTCAAAGCCCTATTCTAATCCCCTCTCCCCATCCTCCTCCCAGCCCTCCCATGAGCACTTGCCAGGCCATTGAAAGAGCAGCTTTTCATACATCTTTTGTTTTTTTTTTTTTTTTAATTTAATTTTTTTGCCCCAGTGGAACTTTCTTCAGAGAAATTACTTACAAGTCCAACGAGTGAGTAAGTAAAGTGGAGCCACTAAGGTTCCATCCAGAGGAAATAGCTTAAAAAGGAACGAGAATCCCAAAATCCTTTTCAGGGATGTTGGGAATGCCAAATCATCAGTCTAACCAACTCCTGCTAAAAAGGATAACTGACGACATTTTCTTTGACAAGTCTATCTTTGATATTAGCTCTATTCATTTATTAAAACTGTGGACCAAGAATGATACAAATATATCTAATGGGAGGAAAAAGGGATATTAACAGAAGAAAAACACATGAAAATTCACAATGCTGGGCATCCGTTACTGTGCTAATTGGCTTCAAGCATTTTGGTCCCATTGTTGTGTATTTTTGGCCCTAAAAATAGACGCTTATTTAACATATTTTATCTGAGGGGTTTTTCCCTAAATCCACCCAAGAAAGCTGACTTTGATTTAGCCTCTATAGGATCCAGATCACAGGACTGTTACCATATATAAATCTTCTCTTTGCTTGAATCTTACATGTCTATTGGTTGGTGAGAATACTTTATGTAAGGTCTACTTCCCTGATTTTACCGAATAAGTAATTGCTTAAAAATATCATCTTGTTGAATTTTATTTATAAGACTGTTATGATAAGATGTTGTAACTGAGGCATATCTAGAGGTGGATATTGGCTGCTCTATTTTTCCATTTATTCAATAAATATTTATTCAATCTTGTTATGCCAGTTGTGGGGGTTATTGATATGAAGATACAGCCTTTATGTTCTAGAAGTTCTCAACCTACACATTTACTGCATTGTGGTTACTCCTCTGTATTCAAATAATCTATGTGATTTCACTTTAATTATTTTTAATTTAAAATATTTTATTGGCAAATATAACTCAACTTCAGAAAGCTGGAACAAAAAAATGCTCAGCTTAACAAATTATTATAAGATGAATAGCTTTTAATAATCACTAAAATCTTGAGAAATTGACATTGCCAGTCACCTCTGAGCGTTTCATATACCAGCACTCCATCACAGCCCTTTCTTTCCCACCAAAGGAAATTTCATCACTTTTGTTATTCAATTTCTTTCTTTGATTTATAATTTTATCATCTACTGTGTATCTTTGTTATTGTTTTTTTTTCCTCTTAACTCTTTATTTTGAAATAATTCTAGATCAATAGCATGTTACAAAAAATAGTACAGATACAGCCTTTGCCCAGTTTCCTTCAATGATAACAACTTACATGACTGAAGTACAATATCAATCCAGAAATTTAATGTTTGCTCAATCTACAAAAGTTCTCTGATTTTTACCCATCTTACATGCACCCATTTTTGTGTGCTTATATACACATTTACATAGTTGTATACAAATTCATCACATGGGTAGATTTTTGTGGCCATCATCATTATCGAAATATAGAACTGTTCCAAACTTTCAAATATCCCACAAATTATCCTATTATACTTATACAGACTCCCTCTTCTGAATCTCATTAAACCCTAGCAATCATTCATCTGTTCTCCATAATATGTAATTTTAAGAATGTTGTTTAAAGAGAATCATCTAGTGTATAATCTTCTGAGATTGGCTTTTCTTAATGCAGTCCCATTGTAAAACACTTTAGGTGATGTCAGTTTGCAGAATATATATATATATATATATATATATATATATATATATAGTCATAAAATATTTGAGAGAGCGTGCAGATGGACCCTGCCTAAGATTCTCTCTCCCTTTCTCCCGCTGCCCACTCCCTAAACTATGCTCCATGCCGAGTGCTGAGCCCGAGGCAGGCTTGATCTTGGGACCTTAGGACTATAACCTGAAGCAAAATCAAGTCTGACACATAACTAACTGAGTCATCCCAATGCCCCTAGTTGGCAGATATTATGAATAGAATTACCACCTTTGCAAATGGGTTTTTGTGTAAACATAATACATCTTCAGTTCTTTGGGATAAACACCCACAGTATAAGTGAAGGGTAATATTATAATTAAAATGTTTATGTATAACAATATTATGTACATACATATATAGGTACGTAATACATACATTATACATATAAATATATAAATCTTGAATTTTATTCTCTTTCTTTTTATTTTTTAAATCTTTAAATCTCTAGAAGAAGCTTGGTCATTTTTTGTATAGAATTTTTCATCCTAGATTTTGCCTGTTGCATTCTCACAATATATATTAACAGGTTCTACTTCATTTCACATTGTTTTTTAAAGATTTTATTTATTTATCAGAGAGGTGGGGGGAGAGAGCGAGCACAGGCAGACAGAATGGCAGGCAGAGGCAGAGGGAGATGCAGGCTCCCTGCTAAGCAAGGAGCCCGATGTGGGACTCCATCCCAGGACGCTGGGATCATGACCTGAGCCGAAGGCAGCTGCTTAACCCACTGAGCCACCCAGGCGTCCCTCATTTCACATTTCTTATAAATTAGTTATTACACCTAAAGAATCCATCATATACAATTTGGTTTATCTGGAGAGAGGAGGCAAATTACTTCATAGGCAGTGTTGTATTCAACAAGATGCATGCAATACCTGACTGTCTTTTCATGATGTTGCCAGTATTGACATTCATACTTAGGTCCTTTCATTTATTCATGGTTGAAAATAAGTCATATTCCAATTATATCTGAAGTAGATCAAAGTACTGTTTCAGGGTGCCTGGGTGGCTCAGTGGGTTAAGCCGCTGCCTTCGGCTCAGGTCATGATCTCAGGGACCTGGGATCGAGTCCCGCATCAGACTCTCTGCTCAGCAGGGAGTCTGCTTCCTTCTCTCTCTCTCTCTGCCTGCCTCTCTGCCTACTTGTGATCTCTCTCTGTCAAATAAATAAATAAAATCTTTAAAAAAAAAAAAAGTACTGTTTCAATTCTTCTTCCCTTCCCTGTGTCCACATCATTGCACTTTTGCCTTGATGCCTCAAAACCAGAGCACCTTTTCTGTCTCTTGACCTTGCACTTGGACATGTGACTTGGCTTGGCCAATGGTATGGGGGTGGAATTGACCATGTGACCATTCCAAGCCTAGGTTTTAAGAGCTTCTTATGTTTTCATTTTCCATCTTGTGCTTTAGCCATCATCACAAAAAGAGCATTCCCCTAATCTCAGGGCCAATAAAACCTTGGTGGAACCCATGGCCAACTGGACCTGCAGCTTGATGTTGAACAGTCACTCAACTGAGCCCAACCTACACTGGCCAACATTTAGCTGACCCACAGATCCAAGAGAGTAAATAATTGTTATTTTAAGACTTGAAGATTTGAGATATTTTATTATGCTTCACTCTTATGGTAATAGCCAACAGAGAATACTTTCTTTGCTGGGGGACTTTTATAGGAGAAAGTTTACTCCTCCTTCTATTTGGTTTCCCAATGGCCATACTTTGTAAAGGAAATGCAGAATAACTTCTTGATTCTGTCTCTTTACTTACACTTTTTCAAATGATTGGTTTCTTGGTATCCTCAATCAGCAGTCACCCATTACTGCTTTTTTGTGTCTATTTTTTGTGTTTGTGGGTACATGTGTATCCTCATGTCTGTGTGTGTGGTTATGATCTTGGGGATTGAGCATAGATGATGTTTCTGCCTACCATTGTTCATATCCTTCTTGGTGCCTCGTGTATCTTATGTAGCCAATAAAATACTTCTTCAGTAGGTTTTGTCATCCTTTTCATAATCTCTGAGGACTTTCTTGTTATCTGGAATGATAACAGGTCACAGCCTCCTTAACTTGTGAATTTCCTGCCCCAGACTTGAGACAGTCATGTCTCCAAGAAGCCACGATGAAATGGGCACTGGGCACGCAATGCTCAATACTGGGTTGGCAGTCATTTTTCCTAGGCCTTTTCAATGAAGGAAACACCTGAAAATTCCAAATTTAAAGTTGAATTTGAAATGTGTACAAATATACACACATCCATCCACTTAGAATTCTGAGTTATAAATACCTTCCTTATTTTGAAGATAAAACACATCATGTTTTCATAATGATGTTTCCACTTAAAATTCAGGACTAGAGCACATTTCTCTAACATCTCCTATCCCACAATTATAGCTACTTGTTCCCTCATTCTGGTAATTCCTAATATGCCAGACATGATAGAATTATATTAATACATAAACTATGCTCAAATAAGGGGTCAGTACTGCCACCAATGATAAGTTTAGTAAAAACAGTTGAAAAAAATTTTTTGTATACAATGAATTCATTCTCTTCATATCACTTACAGTCATTCTGCATGGATATACAGCTCTGGGTTACTATAATCTCTCTCTTACAAACCTCTCTTCTAGAGTTTCAATTCTCTAATGTTTACAACTAACCTTTACATTGATGTGTTTACATTTATTGTAGTTATCTGAAGCTTATTTTCTACTTGATTCCCAAGGACAGCTCATGGGAGAGACATTGTTTGAGTTTCAGGCAAAGCCAGTGCATCTGTGGTCTTCACATGTAAGAGTCGATTTGCTTGGATGCGAAGTCTTTCACTCACTTTTTTTTTTTTCGCAGATATCTTAGCTATCTTAATATTCCTTTGTCTTCTGTTATCAACAGGTACTATAAAAAAATCTAATGACAATCTGATCTTCTTTTTCTTATAGGTAACTGGTTCACCTAAAGGATTATATTTTCCTTGAATGTCCAGTGGTTTTATAAACCCAGTAACATTACTAGAATACATGTCGATTTGATAATTTTGAATTTATCTTCCCAGGTGTGCCTTAGGCCTTTTCAATGTATAGTTTTGAGTGCTTTTCTTTCCCCCCAAAATTTTAGCATTGCGATTTTATTTCTATCTTATGTATTTCCTGGTTTTAATGTTCTTCTTTGCGTGATTTCCATTATATGTGTGTTGGGATCATGCCTGCCTACTTTCTATGTGATGTGTGTCACTTTCTCTCTAGTCTTTTAAATTCCTCTCTCTTTTTTATTTTAAATATTTTTCTTCTCTTACATTCCACATCTTCAGCCACTTCAATCTGGAGCTTTTTTTTTTTTTTTTCTAATTCTTATTTGTGATATCATTTCACATTTTTTTTATCACCGACAATTTCTAGGATGTACATTTTTTTCCCTATTTGGAAATTTATGGTAATATTTTTATTTTTCCTATGGACATACCTTTAAGGAAGATGCTTGTTTTCTACAGAAAATTTATTCTCTATTTAATCTTTTTCCAGGATAATGTTGTATAAATTGATCCTAATTCTTTTATGTGGCTCATTTTTACATGGAATTAACTTCTGCCTAACTTTGAGAAGAAAGTTGAAGATAGCCTTCCTAACTTCTAGGAATCTTTACAATAGCTCAAAACCCCCTTCTCCTGTTATTTATGACATGTTTAAACAATATGGCACCCTATTCTCTGAGCTCTCCTTAGTCTACTCTATCTCCCCACCCACTAATCACCTGTACACTTGTATTTGACTATCCTTGTTCCTTTATTCCTATTGTTCTTCATCTGCCCATATTTCTGTTTTATTTTTGGCAATTTCTTCTCAGTGCAAGGTATGTTTCCTGGAAGGGGATTTTGGCACATCAGCTGTGAGGGTTCCTAGAATCTAGTCACCCCTGGGTACTCAGACCATATCAGATCAACTATGTTTGCTCCCTTTAGACTGCGTACCCCTCCTTACATCAACACTCTCCTCAGATGGGTTCACTGAGATTTTTCTGTATCTCTGGTTACTTCTGAATTCTTAGGTCCTAAAGACACCCCAGTGTTTTCTTTAGGTTCCCTCACATGGACACTGAAAACTCAAGGATTTTATAGCTGTCTTCCATTTTGTCAGTACCCAGTTGTACTTTGGTATTTATGGGAAACAGTAATCACACACACACACACACACACACACACACACAAGCGACTGAGATTGCAATTGGTGAACTTTGGAAACTTCAGAAAAGCATTAATTATGTCTCACTCTAAGAACACAATGGACTAGATATTCCCCTGACTCCATAAAGCCACTTCTTAACTATAAATTGTGATTTTACTTTAAAATCAAATTCTTATTTTCAGATGACATTGGAGGCAAATTTAGGATGGATTCCTCAGCAATGTTTTTTAGATTATTACGTTTTGTACAGATAGCAGTTCCATCAATTGACAGTTTATCTCTTTTTCATGCTAACTTTTCAGGGTTGTTTCTATAATAATTCTCAAAGGTCATGACATTCACTGCTCTTTATGTCAATATGCATTCTGACCAAATCTACTGAATCATTCATGATTATATTCTGGATGCCAATAATTGCTTTTTGTGTTAGGAATGTATCTTTAAGTCAGCTTTTCCCTTTCTTACACACGAAGGCACTGTTTCTCAACTTGATACCTTGGTAATATTGTAGGAAGGGGAAGATGTTGCCACGTAATTGGTTTCTACATTTATATCAGCTTTATCCTACTAACTAAAAAAAAAAAATACGTATTTTTAGTCTTAGTTAAAAGAGTTTAGGAATACTGGAAATCCATGATAACACCCATATACCATACTCGTATTTATTAGCACCTGGAAGGGTTTATTAAGTTGGATTTTAACGGAAATTTCTTTCACTTATATATGTATACAAGTCTTTGGGTTATGATGTTGAAACCATAAGATGAACAGACCTATTTCCAGCATCCCAGGAGGGTGGTGAACAAAATGAAGTAGTGAGAACTCTGTGATCATGATACCTCACTCTCCCTATCATGCTGATAGTGCTGTTTAAGCCCCTCCTTCTTCTGAGACTAGATAGAACCTCGGAATCTTTCTTAACGCCACGCGCTAGGCAGCCACCACGAATTAGAGCGAGCCCAGGAATTTCAATCTATTTGTCATTCCTGGGACAGGAAAAAGTATCCATTTGGAAGCTTATTCTTATGCTGGCTGTAGCTGGTGGGTGAGTGGAGCCCCGTGGACGCCTTTTTCAGCGGCAGGCTTCTGTTCCCTGGCACCTGCAGGCTTGTTAAACAGCCCAGCCTGCTATCTTCACCCATTACTCTGAGAGAGCACTTGAATGACAGGCACCGAGCCAGTGTTTACCCTGTGGGGCTCATGACACACACAATGTCTGTCAACACTCCCTATCACTTGCCTGCTTATGCACACTTTTTTTTTTTTTCCTGATGTATTCATCACCAGACTGCAGACACCTAGTTAATCCATTTAGAACCTATCAGCTCTGTTCATCGGCTCATAAACCTATTACCTTGGAGGCGCAGTGCTAAGGGACACAGGTGCCAGACCAGTGCACAAAACCCAATTGAGTTATGCAGCAGGCAGTGAGGGGCTCCTAATCACGATTCTGACTGCATGGGGAATTGCCCGTGTGATGTGGTAGCAGCCACTTTATTAAATATCGATTTAAATCACGGCCTTTAATCAAATCTGATAGAAGACCTTTTTCACCTTCGCCCCTCTTCTGGCCCCCCCCCTTTCCCCTCCTTTTCCAATCAGCCTGTCTGGGAACATCGGAGCCGAGGAATGAATAGTTAGCAAGTAGTTCACCAGCAGAAAACCCTTTTCAACAGTAATGAGGCATTTGTGATAATCGAGTGATGAAATGTAAATGGGCAGTAATGAGCACAGTTACGTCCACCGGGGAACCATCAACGTGGCTTCTTTCCTCACAGATGGATGAGCTCTTTCTCTGTCATTGCCCGTTGCTAACTTCACCGGGAGGCGGGCAGCGGGGCGCAGGGCGGCTGGGGCTCGGGGTGGGTGCGGGAGCTGAGAAAAAGCAGACCTCATGCCGCGCGCTCGAGCCACGTGGGCCTTTCACACCTGGCCGTGACCTCCATCCTCGGGAGTCCCATCCCCCGCCCTCCTCGCTGGCTCGCCCCCCTCCCTTCCACCGCCCCTGCCCGCAGGCCCCGGGGGGACGCTGGGGGCTCCCCTGGCTGCCACGCTGGAAAGCCTCCCAGCCTTGCTAACGAGCTTGCAGAACCTCTCGGCCTGTCGGTTCCATGGGAAAACTGTGCAGCGGGACTGGGGCCCACTGGGGGTGAGCGGAGACCAAAGCCAAGGAATGGGACGCTTGCCAGAGCACACCAGCGCGCCGTTGCTTGTGTCATCGCTGCAGTCAGGAAACTAGCTGAGAAAGATGTTGCCATTTCCAGGAAGCGGGACAGCTCAGCACATCTGTTATCGCTCTACCCAGGGTTAACACAATCTGGCACGGCATGGCAGGATGTTTCTACAGCAAAACCAGGATGGCCTACCAGTTGCAGACCAAATCTCAGAGGACACAGGGTGGAGAAGTGTTTTGTGATTTTCGAACTTTAAAATTAGTTGGAGGGAAAAAAGAAAAAAAAAGAGTCTGCCCTTGACACAGAAAATACACCAGTAAGATGTTTTAAGAGCATATGTTAAGTGAGCTGCCGGTCCATTAATTGTAGCTACATAATGTGCACATAGAATAAAATTAGGTATATGTGTATATTTCCATAAAATAACTTTACTAAATACATGACTTATTTGTGGACGTGCAGATGCAAAGGGTCAGAGTTAGAATAGGAAAACTGATTTTAAAGAATTTTCATCATTAAAAGCTTGCTAAAGTTATTTTTATAAGTTTTCAATTCCCCCAAATATTATTTTTTTTTAAGATTGTATTGCCATTTTGGGTGTGGGAAAACTGCCATTCTCTTGTTTCATTCTTTGAATTCTAAATCATTGAACAGCTACTTCACCAGAGTTGGTAGATTATAATATTAGGCCAAATTCTGTCAGTAGACCAAGCTGTTCTATACACATGACTACGGATCAATATGAGAACTGTGTCTATGGCTTAATAACATTGTTTGCCCACAGACAATTTGACAAGTTTAGCCACTTTTTGCCACCATTTTCCAATCAACTATTTTAAGGACCATTTTTCTTAGAATATTCATTTTAAACAGTGATCAGTTTGCGGAAAGCTAAGGTTCATGGGTGGTTTCACCTCCATATTCATAAGTGTATTTGGAAGGTCTGGCAAAATGATTCACTTAGAGAAATAGACAAATGGCCTTTCGGTGGTCATTCGGTTTAGCCTTCTGGCAACCGCACTTCTGCTACATTGACTTTAAAAAAAAAAAAAAAAAAATGAACGCACTCAGAAAGCCAAAGCAATTGTGGAGAAATGAGAATCTGCCCAAATTAAAAATGAACCAATGCTTACTAACATACTACTAATTAGTATAAGAAGGTGATGCCTCCGGGCACCTGGGTGGCTCAGTGGGTTAAAGCCTCTGCCTTCAATTCCAGAGTCCTGGGATCAAGCCCCACATCGGGCTTTCCACTCGGTGGGGAGCCTGCTTCCCCCTCTCTTTCTGCCTGCTTCTCTACCTACTTGTGATCTCTCCCTCTCTCTGTGTCAAATAAATAAATAAAATCTTAAAAAAAAAAAAAAAAGGAAAAAAAAAGAAGGTGATGCCTCAAATCGTGACCCTGGATCACTCAAGAACCCCAGTCTCAGGACTAAGATGTATAACTGAAATCTACGAAGGCAGTCCTATGTCAGGAATAAATATTTGGAGAAAGCATCAGTCCACATAGATGGACCCTGCCTAGCCCAACAACCCTAGTTCCTTCAACTTCGTGACTCGTCTACACTCTGTAACCGAGCGCGCTACGTTCCCTCAGACAGCATGTCATTTCATCCCTGCCTGCCTTTGTTTATGCAGCTTTATGGTCTGAAGGACCTCAGCCCACATTCTTCTTTACCTTCTTTATCTCAACTTACGTATCCCCTCCTCCTTGGAAAACCTTCCCAAGTTCCCAAGACTGAATATTTTGTTAATTTCCCCACCATCCAGGGCTGCGTGTGTTTCTTAGTTCTACTTTGCGTATTTACTCAGAGGAAAGTCCTTGGAGTTAAAAAGTTCAAAGATGCATCTGTTGGGGGTATAGCTCAGGGGTAGAGCATGTGACTGCAAAGATGTATGTGTAGGTTTCTACCTATTGCATGAATTCTGTTGCCTGGAGCATAATAGTTTCTCAATAAATGTTTATTAACCAGAACCAGGAAGGTTTTAACCCACTTTTTTGACTTAGCAAGTATTCCGGGCCTAATTGTATCTTAGTCTTCTCCTTTTAATTGTTAATCTTCAACCTCTTTCTCCCAAAAAAGCAAAATCAGAAAATATGCAGTGAAGTTTTATAGATCCTATGAGGTTGTGAGTGTGTTAATGAAGCCCTAAGAAGGTTCTCTCTTCCTCCCTGGTACAATAAAACCTAATCAGCCCAGTATGACTATTTTCCTGAGCATCTGACGAGAGCATAGGTCCAACTCCAACAGTGAAAGAATGTTTTACGTGTGGCTTTTTTTTTTTCTTTCAAAATCAGTTTGCATTTATAAAGGACGTAAAACATGCATGAAATGGCAACACAAGGAGAAAAGCTGACCTACTTAGGAGAACAGGCTGTTTGAAACAATACAGAACCACATTTCTAGATTGAAAATTGCATGATGATAGATCCTTTTAGATGTATTAGTTGAAATAGATCCCCCATTTAGCAAAATAAATGAATAAATAAATAAAAAAGATGACTACCTGATAACACTTTTTAGCCTGGTTAAAAATTCGGTAACAGATGTTTCTCTATTTCAGACTGCCATTGCCCACAACTCATTCCTCCCTAGAGGGCTGGAAGGTACCAGCGTTAAGGTATCTCTTTGTTCATTTTTCATGACTTTTCCTTCATGCTGACTTTTTAGTATTGTGTTTCACTAATGCTCAGCCCGCCTACTCCAGGAAAAGAATTATAACCTAAACCGGGCAGTTCTGTTAATTTGGGGATGGGAGGCAGATACATAGATTGAGAAGTGGTTGGTCAAATTGGACGGAAGTTTGGAAAAGTATAATTTTCAGTCACCCATTGTCTTGAGCTGATTGTACTGTCTATAATCTCCAAGTAGGCTTAATTTTCAATGCACATATACCGTTTTATCATTTTTTTCATTCATTGTTTTGTAAAGAGCTGTTAACAGTGAGCCTAAAGGCCATACTTAAGCTATCACTCTAAAAACATATAAAGAAGCTCATTTTAGTCTTTTAGAAATAACATAGGCCTCTTGTATATGGCACATATCAACAATTTATTTCACTTTTAACCTATCACATAACCCATCCCGCAGTTATTCATGATGCAGTTAGAAGAGGCTATCTTCCCCCTGACCAAAATGGGCCATTTTTCCCTGTTTAGCAAAATCTGGAACACAGATCATTATAGTGCTTTTGGCAGCTAATTTGAACATCAGTGACTCAACTTTGAGAAGAATCTTTTTTTCTGCCCTAAAGAATCTCTGAGTTTTCAGACTTCAGTAATTGAAAAATCCCCAAACACTCACTCACAGAGGAGATACACATTACTGCAGGAACAGTCTACAAATTGTAAAGTATTCAATTTACATCCCCAGCACCTCAGGGCAGTTCTGAAGAATTTATATCTTTGGGAACCTTTGAACTAACAAAAGATAACATTTCACAGTAAAGTCTACTTGCATAAAAGTTTTTAACTCCCTTCTTTCCCTTTGTAAAGGAACTTCTCCTGAGTCACACTGAGAAAGACTGTGTATTCACAGAGATGCAGCCCATGAAAAAGGCTGGACAGAAAAAAAAAGGGGGTGGGGGAGAAAAAAAAAAATCAGGGACTTTTTTTTTTCTGTCAAAACAGGCTGTCTGGATTTATGTTGATTATCCCTGAGCCACTGCGGCATAGTTATTATGACTCCGTTTTAAGATAACACAACAAAAAGGAAGTTTTAGTCTTCTGATTATCCTTCAAATTTAAGAAAAAAGAATGATAAAGGTTTTGTTTTTGTTTTTGTTTTTTTCTCTTTGGGGTTCTCACCTGGGTATGTATCTTTTTGATGAATAAGTGTATCAAATAGTTTTTTTTTTAATTAGGAAAAATGCTTTTTATTGGAGCATTAACATTCGGAGCCTCCATGAAACCAACTCCTTGTCAAGGATTCAGATCAACAAATAAAAACTCTTCTTGTTAATTATCATGTTATCATGTGTATTTCCACAGCCAATGAACCTTAAATGAGTCATTTAATTTAAAAAATATGGCTCTATGGTATGTGGTTCTCCTTTTTGCAATGGATTAAATCGAACCTATATTTTCTAAGTAGGAAACGATCTTTTCTGCCCCTTCCTCTGGTTTTTTTTTTTTGATCAAAGATGATTTCTTGTAGAGTAATCACTAATCGTCTGACATCTGTGATCGGGTCAATTTCAGCATTTGGATTGAAAATAGAAAAAGCAAAGAAAAACTCCTTTATGAAATCCTTTCTCAATCCCTTAATTAGCATATTCATTACCAATACTATGGTAACAATAATGAAACATTTTAAATGCAATAATTCAATAAGCCTTTTCTTAAGTTAAAATTGATCAATGTTTCTCTTAACTAATAACCTAGGAATCCACAATCTCATAAAACTGGTTTATTCAGCCCAGAAAATTAGGCAATCCATCATGACTGATTTGCCCACATTTCTCCCTGCAAATAAGTGAGACGGAAACTTTAAAACCAATAAGATAATGCACTTTACAAATTCAGCTGAGAAAGATGGATAAACTAAGACGCCACTGGCGTCAGTTACGAAAAATCTGTCGTGTTTCCAATTATTCGAGCAGATTTTTGTATCCCAATTTGCTGCCAGCCTGGCTGTGTCTCTCCCCCTCCTCCTGTTTTTTCAAACCAAATCATCAGGTCTTAAATCAGAACAAGCTCATCATATCATACTCTGAAAGGCCAACAGGGGATAAAGGACACCAGATGTTATATGAGTTTTCTTTTAGGCTTTCATTTCAGCCTTCCTGCATTCCCCATGCTGCTTTTTACTTGTCAGAAACGAAAATGTGCTTTGATAGATAACAACCCTATTTTCTTCACTGGCTGAGCTTAGAGAATACCATTAAGTATTGATATCTAGGGTGCTTAACTAGGGAATGCAATCACAGCAGTCCCAAAATTGGGGTTCTGCTGCCTTATTTTACATGCCAAGATTTTTGAAAGACTCCAAATTAATTTTGTTTTCCTTAGGAAAAAAAAAAAAAAGTCACAGAGTTTTAGTTGTGAAAGATGAAAGGAGACAGGGGAGCCAAAGCTTGTCCTTCACTGTATCTTTCCCTCCTCCCGCAGATTTCTGCTCACGTCCAGGGGTCCCCAACCTTGGGGAAGCTGTGCACAGGTGAATTTCTCAAATGGAACTATGACACAGCCTGTCAATGCAAATTATGGCCCTGCTTTGTACTCAGAGAGCTTAGCATTTGTAAAACTTTGGTTTTATTAACAAAGAAGGGTGAACACAAAAGGATCTTCCATAATCTACGGTCCCAGAGAAAATCTCATCTTGCTTGATGATGGCAACAACTCCGACACATGGCCACCTGGAGCGTCTTCATTCGCTCAGGGGGTTCAAGGTCCGCCTATACCAGCTATAATAATATAGCCACATTATGCGTTTTGATTCAGGAGACAAGATCACTCTCCTCTGGCTTCCAATAAAATTGTATTTAAAAAAAAAAAAAAAAAAGCTCATAGCCATTCCAGGATATGTGTCATAAAGGGCTACATCCTGGCCTCCAGGACTAATTGTGGCTAGCGTATGCTCTGGTGAGAGGTAAGGAGATCAAAGTTAAAGGGAATGAGAAGAGGTGTTTACCTCCAGTAGCCTTAGGTGATGTAGCTGGAGGAAATCCCTTCAGTCGTCTTTTATAAGAAAATGCTGCTGTGTTAAGTCCATAGCAGTGTCCATAAGTAGAGGTGATTCCCCCCTTACCCCCAGAGGACATCTGGTGCCCTCTGGAGATATTGCTGATTGTCCTGACTTGAGGAGGGGAGGGTCCTCATATCTGGCTGGGGAAGGCCAGGGATGCTCTTATGCACCCTGCGACGCAAAGGCAGCCCCCCATAACCATCATCCAGCCCCCACTGTCAAGAGTGTCAAGGGTGGGAAGTGAAAATGGTAAAAGGAGCACTAACATCAAATGCTGATAAAATGGGGGTGGGGAGATGGAGCCAGATTTGGCCAGAGCTGTTTGTCCAATAAAAACTGGGAATCCAATAAAGTCTCTTGTGTGGCTGATCTAGGTGCAATTAAGATGAACCTCTAGGAATTTCCAGGGCTTGTCCATCCGGCTTGGAACACTTCTGTGACCCGTGCCTGGAAATTACTAAAAATTCTCTGCTAATAATAATAAGCTGTTTGGAAAAAGGCACCCAGCTGCTCCGATTAAACCCTGCAATCGCCCGTGAATCGGATACATCCATGGCTCTTGGTGGTTACTAGATGAATGTCTATTTAATGAACAAAAGAATAATTGTTTTTTAATTGTGTGAACGAACAAATGAGCTAACTATTTCTGGATGTCCACACTTGGAGGGGTTTGCTGACTCTTCTCAGTCACTAAGCCCAGCAGGAGTAGTTTAATGACAGATACCTTAGGGATTTGAAGTGGTACATGCAGTCCTGGGAGCTTCTGATGGAAACAGAAGCAGCTGTTTTACCTGTATCATCCTCACTATGCAAGAGCGTATTGAGGGTTACAGATAACAAACTTTGGAGATAGAGGTAGAAATATACATATATGTATATTAACTTAAATATATATCTTGATATATACATATACATATACCATACATACATAACTCAATTCTTGACCTTCATCCAGGTTCTCCAGAGCCTCTGCTGGACTAGACCTGCCCTTGGCTTCCCTCTCTGTTCTTGTGAAATCCACTCGAGTAACAATCTTGCTAAGCCAGTTTAGGCTCTTGGTATCAGGCTATCCTTAATATTTTTTCACTCTGCCTACCTTCCACAATAATTCTCCTGAGTAAGTCTAACAAGAATCTTCCCCAGCTCCAATACTTCCTCTTGGTAATCTGCCATCCATTAGCCCTCACCCTGCTTCTTCATTATACACCCCACCTGTCCTTGGAGGTGCAGTTGAGCTCAATCTCTCTGTCGCCGTGCACTACCCCACTGCAGCCATCCATTCATTCAGCATGATGCCATCTCTCCTTCCTGCCATTGGATAACATCTGTTCTACCATTCTTTAATGAGTATCATGGATTTTTTTTTTTCCCCTTTAACCATTAGAACAATAGTCTTTCTTTAACAGGAACATACATCTGTATACCAACACAGCACTTATAATCTGCCTACAGAAAAGCATCTTTCTCTGACGTTGCATAAAATCAGATGCTGAATCTCAAAACCCTGCCTTCCCCATTTGCATCTGGTATAGGAATTTCATCTGTATTTGCAAAGCCGCATTCTTGAGAATGATTTATAAGTGGGGTAGCACAGGAGAATTCAACATAATTATCAGTTGCCATCAGAGTAGATGTGAAGGATTACAAGAAGTTCCTTCTGTCGGGAAGCCCATGCAGACCCCATGGCACAAGGGTATCAATCTTCAAATCAGTTATAGACACGGAAAGAGGAGATTTATTGATTGTGCAATCTGAGCTGCTCTGAATATGCAAGTGTCACCACCAGAAATGAAGACCATGACTCAGACACAATCTGAGACCATCATTCAAAGAACTTGTGCTGATTTTTCTAAACGGAGTCTGAGACCACAGCTGATTAATATACAGCTAAGTGGGCCATGGCTCAAATTATGAATGACTGGCACGTAACTTAAAAGTAAAATCATACATATACAATGCTCAGGAACTCGTGGCTTAAGAAACAGACTTTGT
The DNA here is from genome assembly GCF_022355385.1 of Mustela nigripes. NCBI lineage: Eukaryota > Metazoa > Chordata > Mammalia > Carnivora > Mustelidae > Mustela > Mustela nigripes. The sequence continues at coordinate 9,467,603 of NC_081561.1, forward strand.
CACTGTCTAAGCAGGAGATGCTGGACAAGAATTTCTGTGATATCAAAACTCATCATCCTAAAATAGAATTCAGGGAAAAATTAAATGGATTTTTAAAAATCAGTTAACATAATGTATTACTTATTAAATTCTTTCATAGAGCAAATAGAAGACTAATTTCTCTGGAGCCATTCATGCCCCCAAAAGTTATAATTAAAGACACAAATTGAATGATTTTAATAATGATGAACATTCACCTTTTGAGTGCTTAGGTATGGTAATATGATAGTCACAGAAGGACTCCCTCTTCCATTTTCATTTAGCTTTGTCTCCCGGGTTTTATGAGGGCACTTTCTCTCATTTATTTATTTATGGACATTAAAACAGCAGGATCTCAGTGGCTTTTTTTTTTTTTTAATAGAATTGATGTCAAATACTTAAAAAAAAAAAAAAGAAAGAAAGAAAAACAGAACAAACCAAAGAAAAAAACAAAAGAAAAAAAAAATAGACATAGTGGAGTTTTGAAGCCACCAAAGGATTTCCAAATTTGCCCATGTGCCTCTCTGTGCCTCTTTTCCTTTTCCTATCTTTGCAGTTGTGCAGGGTCCTGCCAAGAGCAAGGATTTGCACGTATGTTGGCACCCTGCCTCTGTTGTTTTCCTTTTTTGCAGAACACAATTAGTGATCATCGATGTCTTTAGAGAAAACACTCATAATGGAAAAGTGAAATAAAAAATACTCTTAAAAGATGGTGGCAAAAGGCAGCCTTGAAACTTGCTGGAAAATAAGCAACTTCTGCAAGCTGGTTGGTCAGAATATTGGTATTTTTGTATCATTTAGGAAAATCCTATTATGGCCTTCGCCACAGACACATCCCTGGTGTGCAAGATAGAGGCAGTTCATAAAACACGCAGCATTTTCAGCCAGAAAATAGGGCAACCTATTGCTTTCTGTAGATGGCTGTTACACCCCAGTTCCCATCAATAGAACATAATCTCATTGCAGCAGACAATACTTGGTATCAATGAAACACAAGTATTTTTAGATATGTGCAGGCTGCTCCTACCTAAAGGACAAAAAGATTTTGTGTTTTTGCAATGACTGGTACCTTCAGAACATATTTACAAAACACGGTTGTAAAACAAAGAAGTACAGCAGTTAAATTCAGGTACTCAGAGAATTCAAGCTCTTTTTTTTTTTTTAAATCTTTTTTGTTCAATCTCCTTCTTTCTTCCTCTCTTGCATTAACTGTCAAATCTCCAAGTGCCATTACAAAATGACTTGAGTCACAGTGTCAGCTATATAATTAATCCTCTCATCAGTGGATGCCAAATTAGATGTCTGTTTCCATAATGCCTTCTCACTATTAGGGTAGGGGGATCAAGGTGCATTTGACACTTGACCAGGGTGATTCCCCCAAAGAGTGGGAGAGATGCCAAATTCTAAAAGCCTGTGCATGTCTAACACTAGGTAGGCTACACACCCAATTTGGCCAGTCTCCACCCATGCAAAATAAAATAAATTTTGCTGTGCTGTTATCGCAGTGATTAAAATATAATAAGCTAATGAGATTACAATAGCTGATTGTGAACAAGACCAATTGTGTTAATTGGAAGCTCCTGAATGGCAATTTTAGCTGCTGCTGAGTTTTGAAATATAATCAGTTTTACTAATTTTATCTGATTTCTTAATGAAGCTTGCCCTGAGCAATTCTTCTATGTGTTCTTTAGCAAACAGAGTGTGTCATAACCACTGACATTAATCTCGATTACTTTAGTTAAAATAAATAGTTATACTTGGGTGGCTTTCAGAAAATACATCATAGTAGATGTAATGCTGGAAAGCAAAAAGCTTTATCGTTTTCTTCTCTGTTTGTTTGGCTACATTTTATTTGATACATTCCAACCATGAAGATTCTCTTTGGTGTTTCCAGATCCTTCCCAGAGTCATACCGTGCACATGAGGAAAGGCTACTATTTGTTGCATTGCAATAATAGTTCTCCATCCGTTGAAGAATGTAGATAAGATTCACACTGAGGAGAAAGTCTCTGGTATCAAATGTATCCTTTGCACAAGACCAGGAGGAAAAAAAAAAAAAAGTTGTTGAAAAGTTCCAGGAAAGTTTCCATCTCCAGGACTTTGGGTTGGCAGCATACAGATCAGAACCATAAATACCAACCACTGCCATTAATGGCTGAGACTACAGAAGAGGGAGCGCTCAAGTTATTTGTTTTCACAGTGGATTAATATACACTGCATGGCTCCTCTGAGCTTTTTAAGTGCTTTGGAAGACTTGGAAGGAGGCCATGCCATACAGCCAATTATCAAAGACTAGAAATGGGAAGGGAAATAAAGTTGGGGGAAATGAAAAACGCCATTTATGTGAGCTAAAGAAACATCTTTCATTTTGATTTTTTAAAAGATTTGTAGTCTTTCAAAGTGCAATTAGGCATGTATATTTAGATTATGCAATACCTGTGAGCAAAGGTCAAATGGGTTTTCAGAGACCAAGTGAGAAGATGGGATAAATCCCTTTGGAACCTCAGGAAACACCTAAAGTGAGATAAAGTTTATTAAAACATCGCAGGAAAAAAAAATAATTAAGTGGTTATACAAGCAAAAGTGTCATGTTGCTCCTCCTATCCACACTGACATTTAAAAAACTTTTTGAGGATCCTGAGGATCAGTCAGTTAAGTGCCTACCTTTTGCTCAGGTCATGATCTTGGAGTCCTGGGATTGAGTCCCACATTGGGCTCCCTGCTCAGTGGAGGATCTGATTCTCCCTTTCCCTTTGCCCTTACTCATGCACTCTCTCTCTCTCTCTCTCTCTCAAATAAATAAAATATTTAAAATAATTTTAAAATACCCCAAAACTTTTTCATTAACTCAAAAGGTTTCCTGCATGTAGGTACATAAATTGCACAAATCCTCGTTATACTGGATAGGTTTTTATTTTTAAGATATGTATAGACTCATGTAATTACCACCCAAATTAAGAGATTAAGAGCTAGAACATATCTAATACCCCAGATTCACTTTATAATGATTTTATTTATGTTGGTGTTTAATTTTAACTATGTATCTATGTTTATAAAATAAATTAACATGTGATATCATTCCTCATGCCATTCTTAGCTAGGTTTGATATGGAGGTTATATTGGCTCATGTATTAGAGCTTTCCCAGTATTTCTTTGCCTGCTTTCTAGAACTGTGTGTATAAGTTACAGATGATCTCTTTCTTGAAATTTTGATACAACTCTCCAGGAAAATCTGTTTATCTTTTCTGTTGTTTTGTATTTCTGTGATTATTTTTAGTCATGTATCTTTTACTAGAAAATGTTCATTTCATCTAATTTTCAAATTTAGTGGTCTATACAATTCAAAGAATATTCATATTTGACTACTTTTCTAATGCTTACTGGGTTTTTCATTTGTTTTTGAAAAATCTAGATGGGCATGTGCCTAAAAGATTCTAGAGTCTGCATGTTTGCTGTTAGTAAATGCGGTGGAATTCTGTTTGCACATATAATGGGATATGTGTATGGAAAATAAAATGTTGATCAAATGGTATGTTTGCCTATGGATAAAAGTAAGAAATATATTTGATGTTGGAATTGAAGAAAAACGAAAAGCTTGCAGCTCAAAGTTGGGAGCAAAGAACAGTGGCTTAAGAAACAACCAAAAACAAACAACTTTGTTACCCATTGGAAAGAATCTGACCTACATATTTTAGACAGTTCAAGTAACTATATATTGTTTTCATGGCTTTCTGTTTTGAAATAATTTTAACTTTAGAGAAAACGTTCAAGAATCAGTGAAGGAACTCCCAGATACTGTCTGTCATTCACATTATCATTCACTATTGGTTTACATTTTGCCCTGTTTGCTTTACCATTCTCTCCCCCTCCTCTAATATCTCTGGATAAAAAGATGATAGATGATAAATAGATCGATAGATGATAGAAATATATATATTTTTTTCTTAACCAATAAGTTGATAAATGAGTTGAAAACAGTTTGTCCTATTACCTGGAAATACTTCACTGTGCATTTCAGAAGAAAAAAAATACATTCTTTGGCATAACCGCAATACAATTGTCAAAAACAGGAATTCTCACAGTAAATCAGTTTTATCTAACTTACAGTCAGTATTTAAATGTTGTCAGTCATTTCAACAATGTCCTTTATAGATAGTTTTTTTCACTCGTTCAGGATCATAAGATTTTATTTATTTATTTGACAGAGAGAGAGTGTAAGCAGGCAGAGAGGCAGGCAGAGGGAGAGGGAGAAGCAGGCTCCCTGCTGAGCAGAGAGCCCAATGTGGGGCTCGATCCTAGTACTCTGGGATGATGACCTGTGCCAAAAGGCAGAGGCTTAACAAACTGAGCCACCCAGGTGCCCCTATGCATTGCATTTAGTTTAGAAATGTTTTCTTAACCATCCTTAATCTGGAATACAGTTTCTGCCTTTGTATTTCTTATTCATTTTATAGAACGTCTCTCACTTTGCGTTTGCCTGATCTTTTCTTATAATTCAACTCAGAATATTCATTTTGGGTAGGAATATCATAAAAATGATGTTCTTTCCTTCTCAGTTATTTAATTAGAAGGTGCATGTTGTCATTTTGTCCATCTATTAGTGATGTAATGTTTAAAATCTGAACTAATGTAGTGTCCAACCAGGTTTCTTTATTAATATATTAATATTCTCTCATGTTTAATAAGAGAGCTATCAGCACATATTGAGTCAATGTGAATATCTTGTTTCTTATCAAATTTTCACCACTGGTTTTATTATTTATTGATGATTTTCTAACCACATATTGTTATATATTTATTAGTCAGCCTTTTACTGGGGGAGGAGACTTTTTATTTCTCCATTTATTTATTTATTTAATTTTATTCACATGGGCTAATGGGGTTTATTTTATTTAATGAGTTATCCATTTTATCATAATTTTGTTTTGAGGTTTATCGAGATTTTGCTATTTTGGGGCTCTTCCAATTTGGCTTTTTTTTGTTGTTGTTGTTCTTTTAACACACACTATAGCATGGTTCTTTAAGGACTGTCTTAGTTTGGGGGGAAGCAGTACATTCTAGCTTCTTCATATTTTTCACTCCTAAGATATCCTTTTTAAAAATTCTGAATTATCTGAAGCATTCATGTAGAGTTGCCCTCACCAGTGGGAAGAGGAATGGTTCCATGCTGTGATTTTTAGAACAATAAAAAAATCCTTGAATTCCTTCTCTCTCAGTGTGTTAAAATTTCTTCCTCAGAAAATCATCCTCAGTAACTTTAACCCCTAAATTTTCATAATCTCCAAAACCAAAGACTATGTCTGTTCTGTTTACCAATATATCTCCATCTACCACAATAAGGGAACTTTTATGGGAACAAGTACATGAACGAATGAATGAATGGGAAACATAGAAGAAGAAAAAAAAAGGAAAAAAAAAATTCTACTCCTGAAACCAATATTACACTGAATGTTCACTAACTAGAATTTAAGTAAAAATCGGGCGGGGTGGGGGACGTTTGCCCTCCCAGCTATCACAAGGCTCTTGTTATTAATGGATTCTCAATTAACTAAACATTCTAACATCAATGTCACCTCATATTACCACATTTTCATACTAAATACCAGCATCCTGCCGGGTTAAGTCTCAGATCTGGAGTGGATATCTAAAGACAGGCCACAAGTGTTTTCTGGAAGCCACACTTCAAATTTTCTGGAGATAGCAGATGATTGGAGATAGTTGATAGTAGATAGCTGAAGATAGTTGATAGCCGATAGCTGGAGATAGTTGATAGCAGATAGCTGGAGATACTTGATAGCAGAGTTAAACTATTAGTAATAGAATTTGGTGCCATGCAGCATAAAGAATTGAGGCCTGTCTGAAATATCAAAGAATCTTATTCGTTTGGACAGAAAGCTAAAAAAAAAAAAAAAAAGTTGCATGTTGCCTTTCTCAATCCATGGCCTCAAAACACATAAGACAAACATTCATTGCATGAAGAATAGATTTGCTGAAGGTTTATACTTCCCTCGGATTTGACTATTTCAGTTGGCCTTTTTTTAAGGATGGCTCATCCTCCTCATCAATATATGACATTTTGTAGCAGAAGATGAAAATTACTGGCTTAGGGGAGATGGAAATCAACCAAATTTTTCTTTGCTACCAAATTCAGTATCCGGTAGTGTCAAAGGCTGACTTGTAGAGATCTCCCTTCTTTGAATGCAGAAATACTCCAGTGTGTGCATGCTCTAGGACTATGGAAAAAATCAGGCTTTTAGCATCTGAATCTCCACCAGCATCACCTGGTAGGCATTCCTGGTATGGTCTGAATGTGTGTGTCTTCTCAAAATTCATATATTGAAATCTTAATGCTCAATGTGATGCTATTAGAAGGCGGAGCCTTTGGGAGGTGCTGAGGTCACAAGTGTGGAGCCCTCATGAATAGGATTACCCTTATAAAAAAGACTGCAGAATAATCCCTGATCCCTTCAGCCAAATGAGGAAACAGTGCAAAATACGTGACCCAGAGTAAACAAGTCACCTGGCCATGCTGGCTCCCTGAACTTGAATTTCCAGCACCCAAAACTGTGAGAAATAAATTTTCCATTGTGTGTAAGCCACCCCATCTGTGATAGTTTGTTATAACAGCCCAAATGAACTCAGATACCTTCTTCAGATTAAAATTAAAGATTTCCAATTTTAGAAGATTTACTCAGAAAACAAAGAGGCAAATTTCTTTTATTTATAGAAATATGTGCAATTAAAAAATAACATTTCTAAACAAAAAGTTTGAAAAAAAAGTCTTGTCAGGAGAATTTGAAGAGATACTGCTTATGTCTTTAGAAACTTATATTTTACGAGTCATTTAAAAAGCTTATATATCTCACTTAATAAGAGTAGATGATCATAGTATAGCTATTCCATTGGCTTCCCATGATGAAAGCCAGAGTATCATTGTTGGTACCAGAAACATTTTATAAAGAGGTTTTTCTTAAAGTCTTTCTTCTTGGACAATCTATTTTTGCTTCAGGTTATTTCTCTGTGTGATATAGTAATAATACTGAATTTGTAAGTCAATATGAAGATTAAATAAGATTAAGTATATAAAGGATTTAACACACAACAGAACACATACACATGCACACACACACACACACACACACACACACAGTCATAAGGCTTACATTTCTCCAAAGTATCTGGGTGTGTTAAGTGTATTTTCCAAAACTTGCCTTGCTGTGATTTTCAATATATGCCTATGGTCATGGAATTGTTTCTTGTTTCTGTTTTTTCATTGATCGATCCAGGAAATGAATGCCAAGTAATCAATGCTTGTTTTAAAACTTGCCAATTATTTTATAAATACTCCCGCAGACAGATAATAGATGATAATAGGTAATAAGGTGTCATTTCGGGCAATTTTGAGCAGAGCTTACTTAAATTTTTAAAGTTGTATTTGAAGTTTTAGAGCATGTGTTATTAAACATGCATCAGGTTTTTTTGAGTTTAATTCAATGCATGAAATATTTATTCATTTGTTCAGGTATCAGAATCTGTCACTGGGACAGGAATTTGATAGAAATTGCAAATATCTATAAAATTCCTTTTTTGGTCACCATCAGCTCCATGCTGGCCTCTTAAGAATTCATTTTATTGTTGAGAAGAATGAGTTTGGAGATATTTTTTCAAAATGAAAACTAATCTTTTTCAAATTTTTCAAAATGAAAACTAAAATGAATATGTAAAATATAATAAGATCAGAAGATATGCTAGAGCAGCCTCTTTATGTCAAGAAGAACCAAACATATAAGCAAACACCATTATATTTTACTTAATGTATTTGAATAACATGGTTTATTATTTAAGTTGAACAACCTTGCATAGATTTGATTGTATTTGTATAATCTGTGTTTTACAAAGTATAGCATATCTTGAAACTATTTATTTTAGAAGTTTATTACCTACTGATGTTGAACTGTCCCTGATAAATAATTTTATTTTATTTTAAGTTTATGATTCCAATGCTAGATTACTTGTTTTCTTGTTTTATATTTTCCCACCAACTGCATGTCACCCAGATTGCAAATAATTCACAATATATTTGTTAATTGAATAAATTATATTGAATAAGTAAATTGAGGCAAGGAAAGATAAAATATTTATGAGAATTTTATTTTGAAATAATATTAAAAAGAGACACCAGGAAAGTAATGTGACTACATGGATGTCATGGGCTCAGTAGTTTCTAATTGCATATGTTTTCCCCTCAACCTTTGATAAAAAAAAAACTTATAAGAATAATTTGAAGTGTGAAATATTACAGATAAGTTTGTTATCTTTAAACTGCGTTTTCTCACTGGATGCTAGCTCAGTGTACACTATTGCCCTCCTTGGCACTGGGCTTCCCTCAGCTTGGGTTCCTTCTCTGGTAGAAGAATCCATGGTTGATGGAGGCACTTGAAATTTATGGAGGGAGAGGGATGATGCGTAGGGAGGTTTAAAAAAGGAAGCTAAGAAGAAAACAAATATAGGTGAATCTTAATAACTGCTAAGCATCGAAATCAAACACAATTCCTTATTCTTTCTGAAAGGATCTAGTCTTCCTTCCTTCTGTACTTCCCCAATCCTATTCATCCAATGTCCTAAGACCCACTTGAGGACTTAGTGCTGGTTCCCCACCCCACCTCCATGCACCTGCTGCTGGCATTCCTGGGTCACAGCTTGAATGGGTTAAGAACTCAACCACCAAATTGTTTCTTCCTTTATCTGCTTGCATGTTTTAAAATCATGGACTCTGTATTGAGATTGTTCCAAAAATATAGCTAATAGCTAAATGATCTGAATCATGTTTTCCTCTCTAGCATGTATCAAGTTATAAAATATAATTTTGAAGATATTTTCCTTCCCACAAAATACCAGAAGGAGTTTAATGAGAACTCACTAATTTCCTCACCATTTCTCAAATAGAAATAATACAATATTGTATCTCGGATTTCAGTTGGTGGGAGAAGGGTATTAGTAGCTCCTTCCAAATAGAGAGAGTCACATTTCATATGCCAAAATGCATTTTCAAATCCAGCCATCAATTCAGGGGTTGTTAAAGGGAAAATAACTGATGAGGGGGAAAAAGAAATATTCTAAGACTTCCACATGGAGAGAATTGCGCTAAAAATCAAAACTTTCAGCTTTTCCACAAATTGTACAGTTTGAGGCAAATCATTAAACTCTGTGAAACTCGAATTTCTCAGTATAAAAGCAACAGTGATACCATCAATGATTCCCCTTTAACATTAGTAATCATTCTATACCAAATCACATTGTAATCTTCCTCCAGAATTTCACTAAGGAATGTATAGGAATACACATTTATGTATAGCACGTTTTGAATATCTGAATATTTAGAAAGAAATAATTCTACTTCCTGGCTTTGTGCCAGGAATATGCATGGGCTCAGTGACTCTGAATTGTTGATTGCCTGTCAGATAGAGAGGCACATCCCCACACCTAAATTGCTCCTGCAAAGGAGGAGGTGAGGTGGGAGGCATATTACCAGTGCTTCAGGGACAAGGTGGTAAAGGAAGGCTACTTCTTGAGTATAGCCAGTCAGAAGGGATCTTGAATAAACTTGATTCTTTTGTTCTGAGCTCTTTGTGATCTGTTTCTCAAATGCTTTAAACCTTTTTTTTTTTTAATACTTTCATGCTACAATAGTATATGCTCATTGTTTAAAGAATAAATTCAGAAGGCTAGAGAATAAAAAAGGAATGTTATCTCTCATCTCTTTAAAATCTCACTGCCCAGAATAGCCATTCTTAAGGGTCTGATGTATACTTCTCTGTTTCTATGTAACACACACTCACAGAAAGAGAAACAGTTTAATTTTAATGTGATTTATCACATCACAAAATATTTTCCAACTTACTACTTTTATTTAAATGTATGTGTGAAGAATCTTCAATACCATGTATTAGGAGCTTATGCACATTATTATACATGTTATGTATCTTATGTATATAAGATATATAAGTTATATATATATTCTATATAGGCTTGTTCATCTATCTATATACATTAATATAGCTACTTATGAATATTTTTCATGTCTTATGGAAAGTCTTTGGTCTCTACCTTCCAGAATATTGTGTTTCTATATTTGTGTTTCTATTTGTGTGTTTTCATACATGTCCATAATACTTAAATATATAGAGTATTTGTATTTATACATAACTTACATCTATGGCTGCATTGGTGGTGGTCGTCGGAGTATCCCCTGACAGAGGAGGTAACAGTCTAAACATGGCACAAGGATGGGTCGAGTTGGTATATGAGGACAGGCCAAATAGACTGCTGATGCATTATTGTTCCAGTCAACAGTGGCCATGAAAGGTAAGAGTTGTCCCCAGGAAGGAATGCTTCTCACAGTGCACTTAAGTATCTCTGTGTTGCGTGGAGAACAGAATATATATATATATATATATATATATATATATATACACACACACACACACACACACACGTGTATGTGTGTGTGTGTGTGGTATATATATGGACTCATGAGACATTGCAAGTGATTTGACTGATCCGAGACTTGGAAGGATTGATATTGGAAGATCTGGGACAAAGATGTCTGGGCCAGTGGCAGGTGGATAAATCTTCTAGACATGGGCTAAAGTGTGATGAACTTTGTATCACATATTAACTTTTACCAGTGGGTAGGCACTGTGAAATCGGTACTAATGATGAGTAGACAGTATGACTCAGTCAGCTGACATCAGTGATCCTCCCGCACTGGCTTCCCCAGTGCTGATCCTTTGGGTGAGTCAATAGAATAGCCATGGTGGCAGAAATAGAAGCTATGCATAAATCCAGGAGGACAGGGGCCCATTGGTCAAAGCTTATCTTGTTATTGTTGCTTCTAAGTGCCCAACCTTCTTTCTGAACCTCTACATGCCTCTATATGGTATCACACTTCTAGGAGACTAATTAGCCAGTTAGTTTTAAGTCGGTTCATTTGGCCCTTTCCACTCTGGAAGGAGCAGTAACTTATCTTGATTGGAATTGACACATATTCTGGATATGAGTTTGCCTTTCTTGCCTGCAGGAATTCAGCCTGCTCCACTACGTCAGGGCTTACAAGGTAAAAAATATACAGCGTCACACCAAAAAACTCACTTTCTGATGAAGAGGGTGCAACTGCAAGAACATAATAATGGAATGCAGTTTTCTACCATATGCCCCGACCCCATGCAGAAGCTGCCAGACTGATACAAGAACTAGAATGAATTTTGGAGGTACTCCTAAGATTCAGCTTTGAAATGAGACCCAGAAAGGATAAGATACTATCCTCCAGATGCATAATGCATGATAAATCAATAACCAATGTAAAATATTGTGTCCCAAATTTGGTAGAATATAAAAGTCTGGAAATCAAATGGGGTAGCATGCAGTTTACCTACATTTACTTTCCCTGAAAATTCTGGCTCTGTGAGGTTAGAGTTCCTGGTTCCCAGAGAGGAAATTCTCTCTCATTAGGGGAAACAGCAAAAGTCTCATAAACTTCAAACTTTAAAATGGCTCTAACCCATTCACTTCAGAACCCCCATGTGAAAAGATCAGCTGTCAAAGAAAGGAGTCTGCATGCCAGCAGAAGTAATTTACTCATTGGGAAAAAGTATATCGGCTGTATCACAATGGTGATAAAGAAGAACATGTTAGCCCCCAAATATTATAGTAAGTTGACTCTTGACACTCCCTCACTCCATTTTAACAAAAATGGGGATGTAGAGCTGCCTTGGGTTAAAATCATGGTGGTCAGTGTCTCAGACTCCTCATGGATGAGGATCGGGGTAATTCTCATGTGTAAGTCACCTACAATAGCAAAGGTGCCATGCAAAGATGAGGGGAACATAAAAATGTGTCGTAGAGATGGGAGATGGTGAGTCTCAGTTGCAGTCTATGACCAGCGGCAGTATCAAAGCTGCGATTTCTCACACTAAACTCAACACTCTTAGTCTCCCCTGGAAAAGGACCCACCAGATCTTGAAAAAACTGTTGCACATCAGGTGATTTTTTTTTTTATATTTTATTTATTTATTTATTTGACAGAAAGAGAGGGAACACAAGCAGGGCTGTGGAAGAAGGAGAAGCAGGCTTCCTGCTGAGCGGGGAGCCCAATGTGGGGCTCGATCCTGGGATCCTGGGATCATGACCTGGGCTGAAGGCAGAAGCTTAAAAACTGAGCCACCCAGGCACTCCCCACATGGGGTGATCTTAACTCTTGCACGGCAAGTAGATCTTCTGCGCATGTAGCTTATGTAACAGGAAGAATAGTTAAAAAATATTATGTATCACTGTAGTCACTAGGACTTGGGCAGTCCTGTTTTAGACCTCAAATCAACCACTCACTGGACTCATAATCCCAGGCAAGGTTCTTACTAAGTCCCAGTTCCTGGAAGTATTAAAATGTGTTAATGATGTCTACCTTATTGGGTTGCTGATTTTGAAATAAAATCATGAATACAGAGAATAAGACAGACTATGTGGCATGTAATGGGCCCTCAGTAAATAATAGAGATTATTTATTTTGAACATCAAAAGGCCTCTTCTCTTTTTCTTTCTACATGGTCTATATTTCCTAATGATTGAAATCTCTCCCATTTTCTCTTTTATTATTGTCAAATACAGAGAATATAAATATATGAGATGGCTGGGGAGACTTGGCAGTCTTTTCATATTTACTTGGTGTGTTAGATGCAAATCCAATTTGTGGTTATCTCACTAAGAATATGATTTGTTATCTGAGAGAGTCTGTGCCAGTGGATTGGGCTGGTTGAAGGAGTTTCTATAAAGCTATATTGTGGATGATTTACTTCGTTTATCCTTGGTTTGGATCTCATTCGTGTTTCTACATTCATTCATCATTGTTGGCGTGGTTGTGATTGTTAAAATTTTATTGGCTATGCACGCACATATACTTTTGGGTCCTTTTATGATCCTTGGATCCAGGCAGCCATGTAAGCTAAGCATAAGAGTTCATGAATGTGATCAAAGTTAAAGCAGAAATACGGTAGGAAAAGACAAATTAATGGAGTAAAATAACACAGAAGTAATAGTTAAGATTTGAGTCCAGTTCAAAGTCCAGTTCACGTCACTGAAAAGTCCTTGAATATATCCGTGACAGAAAATATCATAGATGAGATATCTCGGCCACTTGGAGATCTTTGAAAAATACAGTAAACTCACCTTTCTGAGGCTTATCTTTGTGTGAAAAATGAATGAACATTGTATGGAGAATTTCAGGTAAGTTAATTATAATTGCAGAGTGTGGGTAATAAAATAGGCAAACTTTATTGATTTGATTAGCCACGAGTTAATCTAGTTCAACCACTTCATTTCCAGGGTTCCAAGGTAACTGGTGTTCAGTCTCTTCTCAAAAAGGGGGATTGCTCAACATTTTTTACTCAAGTAGCTTAAATTGCTCTCTGTTTACTATAGAATGAAAAATCAAGTCTAAGTTCATTCATTTACCATCCCAACCCTTCACAGTCTTGCCATTGTCCATTCATTCACTAAGTATTTACCAAGTGCCTACTATGCAGCAGACACTAGTCTCAGTATTGGGAGTACAGTAGCAATTAAAACACACACACACACACACACACACACACACTCCAGTTCCTTTCAGGATATGATATTCTAGTCACCTTCCTTTCTTCTAAGAGTGCCAGCTCTTTGATAACTATAAGGTACTCTAATGCTGCTGCTGCTGCTGCTTCTTTTTCTTTTTTCTTTTCTTTCTTTTTTCTTTCTTTCTTTCTTTCTTCTTTTTTTTTTTTTTTTTTTTTGAAGTAGGCTCCACATCCAGTGTGGAACCCAAACTGTGGGCCTTGAACACATGATCTGAGATCAAGACCTGAGCTAAAATCATGAGCTGAATGCTTAACGGACTGAACCATGCAGGCACCCTACTCTAGTTTCTTCTGTGTATCCATCTGTAGCTTCTAATGTGGTGCTCCATACAGAGTACCCTCAATTTTTCTGGAATAAGTAGATTGCATAGAAGAGTTAATTCTTGGGGCTGGACAGAACCTCATAGCCTTCGTTCTACTATGTCATTGTACAAAGTTTCCATTGTAAAATAATTGTGGGAAATACAGCAAAATATTTCTTTTCTCTTAGAGACACATAATATGCATTAATATATTCCAGATCCCTAGAATTCCTACTTTCAAGAACTTCCTAGAATTTCCTAAACAATTTTCAACTCATAACCTTATTTTTCTGGGTAACACTTATTAATATCCATTAATTCTTTGGTACATATTTTAATGAATATTGATATAAAATACTTTCTTACGTTTAATTCTGAGACAAATTACTTCCCGTTAAACAGCTAATATATTTTTAAAAGTAACACCTGGTCAGATTCCTTGGTACACTTGAAATCTGTATAAGAGCAGTAATATGTTATTTGATGACTTTACAGTTGGAGAATTGATGGAACATCACCCCTTTCTTGCTCACATTCTAATTAATATTTTACTTGACTTGAAACCATGCAAGGAAGTAGTCATGGGGTAGTCTCCCAGCTCCAACTTCCTTTCATTTGTTCCTTGGCTCAACAGTTTGATTCGCATCCTCCTGACTATTCTCTTTTTTATTAGGAAGAACTCAGTCTTCTCTTTATGGACCCGTGTTATGTGGCATTTCACCACCTCCCTAGTGCAAACTTTAACTTATAATGGATCAAGTGCTTATAAAGCAAAGCAGATTTAACACTTCTCAGATTACAAATGCAGGACTATAAATGTAAAACAGCCCAGTATGTAGAAAGTTTATGTCATAATTAGGAATGGAGAGCAAAGCCTTTATAAACCTATTCTCAATTATCTACAATTCCTTCAAAGCAGAAATCTGGAGCCAGGCTTGGCAGAGCATTTTCTAGCCAAATGATTATCAATATACACCTGCACTGTTAAAAGATGGCGTCCCTAAATAGCCCATTTTCTTCTCCCTCTCCATTTGGTACACCAGATGTTTTGGCTTTTTATTTGTGGAAGAATGCATCGAGTTCCCATATGTCCTTTTAAAAAAATCATAGCTTTTAAAAATAAAGCTCCCTTCCTAAATGGCAGTGGGCCATAGATAAAGACCAACATGTGTTGTAATTCAGAATGTCTATTGTTGTGGTTACATTTTTTTATGATTTATTTGTAAAAGTATTTCATAGATACATTCTTGATTTTCACTTTGACTTTAAAGGAAAGGTGGTTTAGTGTAGTTCTTTTAGTTTTGTCAGAAATGGGGAATAACAAGCAAAAGAAGTGGAATAACTTGACTTTGGTCAATCAAGTGGTCAATGACAAAGCTGAAATTAGAACTCCAAACTTTGTAGTGTTCTAACTACATCAATTTCATTGCACATTAGGCCAGCGGGTCCTGACTCACTCTATTTATTCCCTACCCTCACCAGCCTGATATGTCCGACAAGCTTGCTTGCTTCGCTCTGTGAATCAGTCTCTCTCTTTTTTCTTTTTTTCAACTGAAGAATCTCTTGTATGAAATTTTGTTGTTCCTTTTTCAACAGGTCCTTATCATATAAGTTTAGTAAAGCTACCTAGAAACATATATCTTTATTTAACCTAAATTTTGACTATGTTTCATAGATTAGAGGTAGTAACTATGCAACTCTCCCCTTACCTAATAAATTTTCTAATAACACAATTCAAATATCATCGAGCTTCCTTTGATTCTTCTCAAAGTTAATATTGTGCTTTGCATGTAGTTACAATTTAATATTTAATTGTTACAAAGCAAAGACTTCCACTATTACCATGTTACCATTAAAAATAATAATATTTAAAGATACTAGCTAATGTAATTAGATAAGGAAAAGAAGTGTCAAATATAAATGTAAAGGTAGAGGTAAAACTACTATTGTTATTATTATTCAGATTGAATTATGAACTGAAAAAAATCAGCAGAATAGAGGAACACAAGAAACTGAAAGAAAAAAAAGAATCTAGTAAGATCAATAAAAAGTTAATTTGAATAATCAATAGCCTTCTTATAGTAAATCCAGCAGTTTAAATTTTTAATAGGTAATTTTTAATTTTAAATTTTAATGGGTAATTTTAATGGGTAAGTTTTTAATGGGTAACAAAATATGAACAAATACTATAATACTATCACAATTTTAATACTAAAATTAAAATATTAAAATGTTAAATATTTGGGTAAAAATATAATTACAAAATACTATATGAACAAATACTATAATTTTATTACAGTTTTAATGATCAGATTATTAGGTATTTAAGAGAACATAAATGAATTTGGAAAGCATAATACTAAGTGAAACACACACCCAGAAGAGAAAGAAAAATATTGTGTGACCTCATTTATATGTAGAATCTAAAACAGTTGAGCTTGCAGAAACAGAGTAGAATGGTGGTTGCCAAGAGCTTGAGGGTAAGGGAGATGGGATTTTTGTTGGTTAGAGGGTAAAAAGCTTTCAATTACAAAATAAGTTTTGAGGATCTAATGTACAACATGGTGACGATAGTTAATAATTGTGTATTGTGTACTTAAAAATCTGTTAACAGAGAAGATACGTGTTCTTATCAGAAAGGAAAAAAGGTAACTTTGAGAGATAATGAATATGTTAATTAACTTGATTGTGGTAATCATTTCACAATGTATACATATATAAATTCACTAAGTTGTACACCCTAAATATATACAATTTTATTTGTCAGTTATACCTCAATAAAGCTGCAAAAAAAAACTATAATGGAAGAAAATATTCAATTTATCATAGTAGTGAAAATAAAGTGCCTAGATGCAAATTCAACAAAAATGCTATATGAAGAAATTTTGTAATTTTTCTGAACACATTTAAAAATTTTAAATGAATAAAATATTCATTTCATCTTATGAATTAAGATTCAATTGTAACACAAATGGTTTTATCTAAATTAATCTACACAGGTAATAAAAGTTAATAAAAATAAAAAATAATTATTTTGGGACTACTTCAGCTATTCTAGAATAATATTAAAAATTGAACATGTATAATTTTCAGGGAAATTCTTGAAAAAAAGGCATAACAAGTGTTTACAAATGTTTAGTTGGAATAGATCAATAGAATATAATGAACTATAATAATACACTCCAATAAATATAACAACTTGTGATAAAAAGTGATATTCACATTATGGGGGAAAGATGTATAAATATTACATGTACTGATGTCTACCATTAAAAAAATACAGATGACTTTCTCATTACTCAAAGTAGATTAATGATTTAAACATAACAGTAAAATCACAAATAAAAACCATGGAATAAAACATGGAAATTTTTAATATTTCAAAGATGTGGGATCATATATATGAATTATACAAAATCTTTTTTTTAATGTTTTAAAATTTGAATACATAAAACTGTATTAAAAATTTGCAGTAGGAAAAGCACACAAGGTCAAAACCAAAGAGTGTCCTAGGGACAGCTCATGAAAAACAATGAAGAACTTTAGTCACTTGAATACACGAAACACTCCTTCATATCAACAAAAAATCAATTAAAAAACGGAAAAATTTGGGAAAAGCCATGAATGGGTAGTTCAGAGGAATGAGAGTAAGAATAGTTTGAAGTGATGTTCCATTTCATGCACAATGAAAAAAAGGTTTCTTAAAATGTTACATGGCAAAGAGATGTACATTTTGTTCTATCAGATCAACAATGATCTACAAGTCTGACCACTGTGTGTTGTCAGGAACATGTGCGGACAAGCAATGGTGAGCCACGCCAGTGAAACTCTTAATAGGTACCATTTTGAGCAGAAAAACACGGTGAATAATTTGCAAGGGGAAAAGCTACTTATATGACCTGTGTGGTTGCATACATAAACTATCTAAAAAATTCACAAGAAATAGGCAACTGGGGTTGTTTTGAGTAAGGGAAGTGGGTATTTGTGGCATTTGAAGAGGATTGTTCCTTTCACTACATTTAGCACTTAGTGTGTGTTAAAATGTTTACCTCAAATTAAAATTTTAACTAACTGTTGAGGTTCAAATGCAGAACTATTTTGAGAAAAACAGATTCGACCAGGGTGCCTTACCATTCGGATTAAGAAGAACTCAAGATACAAACGTGGTAATGAAATTCCCAGAACCTCCTGAGTCTGTTCTTATTTTCTTGAGTCTTAGATTGGAGTTGATGGATTCAGGAAGGCTACGTACATCTGAAAGTCAGCAAATATTGTCTTTGTACTTTAAAAAGAAAAAGATATTTAGAAAAAGTTCTTATAAGATTGTGAGTAGATTTTTTAGGCTCAGACACAGTGTTCTTTCTGTGCTGTCTCTAGAAAGAATGATGAAAATGTGGTCTGTAAATCTACTAGTTATGGTTCTTTCATTTAAAGGATAGGTTACAAACAAAATAGACAAAAGTTTGCCCCAGTTAGGGTTTAAAATAACTAAATAGAATCTTACACGTGAAGTTTAGAAAGCTTACGAACATGGGAGGAACAAAATTCTAAATAAACTGAAATTAACGTGTGCTCTACTGAAAGCTGAACTTTTCTTTTGACCACTATATATGTATTATCATATATAATAATTCATAGTATATATATTTTGTTTTGTAGCCCAGTGGAGTCTAGTTTACTGCTGAAATGTTTTTCCAGTTGCCATGCAAGTGAACTGTTTTATAATGACTGAGAATGGAACTGGAAGAAAATATATCTCAACATTTTCTGACTCCCAAATAAAAATATTTATCCACAGGCCTAAGAGTCTTATACTTGAGAGCTAATTGAAGATTATGTGATTTATAAGAAAACATGCTCTCTCCAGTTTCCTCATTATACCAACCTTCATATGACCTTTACAATCCATAATTAAAAATGGAATTTAGTGAGGGGCACCTGGATGGCTTAGCTGGTTAAGTGTCTGCCTTTGGCTGAGGTCATGATCTCAGAGTCCTGAGACTGAGCCCCACATCCAACTCCCTATTGAACAGAGTCTGCTTCTTCCTCTCCCTCTGTCGCTCTGCACCCCACCCACTCATTCTCTATCTCAAATAAATAAATAAAATATTTTTTAAAAAGATTCATTATATTCTATATTCACTAGAATCACTAAAACTGAAAAGGCCCTTGGAGTCTAAAAACAAACAAACAAACAACAAGCAAAAACTATTTTATTTTACCAAAGAGAAATTTGGGACACGGAGTTAAAGCTATTGGTTAAGTTCTGCCAGATGGCTATTGGAAGAGCTGGGTCTAACATGTAATTATACATCACTCGTTGAAATAGGAAGTTATTTCCAACCAGTGAGCTGCGTAATTTCCAACAGCGTGTGCTTTCATAGCAGGAAGGAAAAGAAGATGCTGTTAGGGTTGAGTATGAGTTAGACTGGTCAACAGAGAGAGAAAAAGCAGTTCCTGGTAGAAGCAAAGCATCTGTAAAAGCCTGAGACATGATCCCTTGAAGAGGGATCATGGTTACAATTGGTGGGGGGTACTGACTCTTCCTGAGCCTTGGGATGATAGTCAATGGAAGGATTTGGAATTTTATCTTAAAAGCTTCATAACCCACTCAAAGAAACTGGCCAGATGAGATTTGCACTGATCATCAGATAAAGATTCCTTTGGCTTCTGTAAAGAGAATAAATTAAAAGTGAAGAAGAATTGATGATAGTTTTTGACAAAATTTAAGTAAAACTGTTGTGTGGCTTACAGTGAATTTAGCACAGACACCTTTGGAAGCTTGTGGGCATTTGTGCACAGCAGGATTCCTTTTCCTTGTGGCCCCCTGGTGATGACAGGCAGAAGGAGTAAAGCAGTGAGCAGAAGAGCAGGAGTCATAGGGACAGTGTTAAGGGTAAGAGAGAGAATATTGCTAGTGATTCTCAGCACACTTGGTGTCTGTGCTTTCCATCATTTTGTGGTGGTTGAGTGAAGACTTTCTGGGGTGCCTCCAATGAAAACCCAGAAGGAGACCATGCTTTAGTTATATAACTCCAAGGAGTGAGAAAGGACTTTCAGCCATTTAGGGAATTTCCTTTTTCCTATTCTTCTTTATCATGAACATAACAAATTGTTTTCAGAGGTATATTCACTACCTTTGCCAGTATTCGTCATAGAATGGAGAGAGTTTATTCTTCTACCTTTGAGAATACACAGACTCAGCTGTTGACACAGAAGGATATAATTTTAGGGTTAACTGAGCTAGTGGTGATAACAATAGTTTATACTCACCTAGCCTTCATAATTCATCAAGTACTTTCATTAAAAAAATCAATTTTATTAATAAGGGAAATGATTGTCCCTTCTTATAATTTTATACTTAGAATAAATGTTCACTACTCTGACACTCACATTCCTCCACTACCCATTATTTGCGTATCTCTGTGTGTGTGTGCACACATGCTTACACATATGTGTAGGAAGAGGAAAGTCTAAAATACTACGTGCAACCTAGTTATTTATAATATTTTCTCTAATCACAATCTTGATACTACTTCACTGGTTTTTGTCACCATAAATCTCTCCACTTATTCCAAACTTAAAAAAAAAAAGGATCTCTCCTGCCTTGAAAGTTTTACTGTAACCATGTTCAACTATAATTATGCCATTTTATGGTTTGCTATATCATCTTGTGTTACATGATAACAGTCTGGGATTTGACTGATGAGTTGAATTATTTCCCTTGTTCAATTAGCTTTAAATTTTCTAATCCAAGATTAACTAATTAATCTTTTTCAGACTATGATTCTAATCATAAGTCCACTCTGAGAACCAGGATATCATATAATCATAAGCAGACCTCTAAAACATACTCTATTTAAGGCAATTCAAGCTGGCAACATGGGAAGATCCTAAAATCATATCTTCTCAGGGAAACAACAGATTTATAACTATATATATGAAATAACTCCTTCTGAAAAAGACCTAAAAACTAGCTGAACTGCTACTTTATAGCAAAGGATAAAAGGGCTACTTCAAGATGAATAAGAAAAGGGAAGAGTCAGTCTTACCAAAAACACCAACTTGGCATGGTAACCCACAAACAGGAGAGATCTCACAAAGTAGGAGCCTGAGGAGCATAAAATTTCCCACATCAGGCACCTCAACCATTGAAACCTATACCAGAGAGGTGGGTCCCCAATATGTCTGCCCTTGAAAATCAGTGGGGTTTACATCCAGGAGAACCATGGAGCTGTAGTGAGCAGAGATTCCACTCTTAAATGGCTTGAACACAGACTCACTTACCCTTTGACTCATTACAAAAGCAGTCATTTGAAAAGCACCTAGATCCCATGAGAAGGAGACTCATTTACTAATCTTACAAGCATCTGCCAGAGAGACAGTTGCCTGTTAGGGCTCTTTTCTGAGGATGGAGACTCTAGTGGATGTCATTTTTACTTTCTCCCTCTATCTAACTAGGACCAAAGCAGGTGAGCACCATTTTTGCACATTCTTTTTCTCACCTGCCAGTGCTTGTGGGTGCATACCACCTCTGCATGACACCCACAGCCTTGCTGCCATCCCAGCTTCTGTGGCCCCAGCAAAGGTGGCAGGCATATGCAGCTGGTCCAGGGGATGTCCATTGAGTGCCTGGCTCTGGAGACCAGAGATGATTGCACTTAGGGGCATCAAAAGTCTGAAACAATTGGAGAAATATTTCTTGGTAGGCTACAATCACCAAGGCATTGCACAGACAGAATAAAATATATAGCTTCTGCCTGGAGGGTATGCTTCAGGATTACCAAACATCTTAGAGCCTCTGGAAGTGTTTTCAGAGAATGTAGCCTGGGGAATGCAATTTTTGCACTCTCCCTTGCTACAGCTTTCCAATATCTCCCAGAAAGAAACTCATATACTCATCTGGAACCCTAATTTTTGCAGTTGTTACCAAAGAGACACCTCCAGATGGCCTTGCCTGGAGACTAGTGTAGTTTAGGATTGCAATTCCACAGGATTATATATTTGCATAACTTAAAAGCTACTACCTGAGGGTTTAGCTTCCAACCAGCTTGAAATTGGAAGCCGACTAAGATCCTTCCCTCTGGAACATGCCGAGGAAGTGGCACTCCCTTGAAAAGTGGGACCTACCAAGAACAAATCAGGCCACTTAGAAAATCACAAAAGCTAAAGAAACAACCAAGAGATACAGAAAGGTTAAATGATAGGTTTCATCTCCTCGAAAAGACATGCCTTCAAAACTGAAAAATATATCTATGCAGCCTAACCCAGAATGAAACAAAAAGTCAGTCAAAATGAGAAGACTGAGAACTATGTTCCAAAAAAAACAACAAGATATAAAACACAAAGGTGGTAGTAATAGTTGTGGGAGAAGGGGGACTTAGTAAACTGGAAACAAGTAATTTACCTGATAAAGAGTTCAAAGTAATGGTAGTAAAGATGCTCACCAAACTCAGAAAAATGGATAAACATAAAAAGAACTTCAATGAAGAGATAGAAAAAAATAAGAGAGTACCAAACAGAAGTCATGAGCTGAAGAATACAAAACTAAACTGAAAAATACACCACAGAGGTTCAATAGTAGACTAGACTAATCAGGAGGAAAAGTCAGTGATTTGGAAGACAGGGCAGTGAAAGTTACCCAAACAGAATGGCAAAAAAGGAAAAAAAAAAAAAAAAAAAAAAAGGAATTTTTAAAAATGAGGAAAGCTTAAGAGACATAAAGGATAATATCAAGCAGAATAGTATTCACATTATAGAGTCCCCAGAAGGAGAAAAGAAAGGGAAAGGGCAGAAAACTTTTGAAGAAATTATTGCTGCAGAATTCCATTTGGAGAAGAAAACACCCAGAGCCAGGAAAGTCCAGAAAGTTCAAAACAAGATGAACCTAAAAAAAAAAAAAAAAAAAAAAAAAAACCACCAAGACACATAATAATTAAAAATATCAAGAGTTAAAGAGAGACTCTTAAAAGTAGCAAGATAAAAACAAATTATTATGGGCAAGGGGATCCTCATAGGGCTATCAACAGATTTCTCAGGAGAAACTTTGCCAGGTCAGAAGGCAGGGGCAAGATATATTCATGGTGTTGAAGGGAAAAACCTTGCAACCAAGAATTCTCTATCAAGCAAGACTATCATTCAGAACGGAAAAGGACATAAAGAGCTTTCTAGACAAACAAAAACTAAAGTAGTCCTGTAAGAAACACTAAAGAAACTACTTTAAGCCAAAAAGAAAGGGCACTTATTAGCAAGAAAGAAATATATGAGAGCAAAATTCTCACTAGCAGAAATTAATATATAGCAAAGGTAGTGGACTAATCAATTATACAGCTAATATGAAGGTTAAAAGGGGAAAGAAGTAAAAATAACCAACTACAATAATTAGTTACAGGGTACACAAAACAAAAGTTGTAAAATATTACATCAACACTATAAAATTGAGAGGAGAAAGTAAAAATGTAGAATTTTAAATGTATTCATACTTAAGTAAATTACAGCTTGAAAGTGGGAGAAAGAGAAAAGCTGTTATATGTGAGCCTGATGATAACAACAAAGAAAAACCTAGTAGATACACAAAAAATAACGAGAAAGGAATCCAAACAGAACACTAAAGAATGTCATCAAACCACAAGAAAAGAGAGCAAGAAAATAAGGAAACAGAGAAAAAGGAAACAGAAAGCAATTAACAAAAGGACAATAAGTATATACCTATCAATAGTTACTTTGAATGTAAATAGACCAAATTATCCAATCAAAAATCAGAGTTAGTAAATGGACTTAAAAACAAAACAAAAGAACAAAAACCAAGATACATCTATATGCTGCCTACATAGATTTACTTCAGATATAACAACACCCAGAACTTAAAAGTAAAGGGATGGAAAAGTTGTTTTATGCAAACAGAAGCCAAAAGAAAACTAGGATAGCTATACTTAGAATCAATTTTAAAACAAAAACTTCAATAAAGGATAAAGATGAGCCTTACATAATGATAAAAGGGGTCAATCCAGCAAGAATATACGTTTGTAAATAACTACGCACACACCAACAGCATGTAAATATATACAGGAAATATTACCATATCTAAAGAGAGAAATTGACAATATAACAATATAAAAATAGTAGAGAAAGGGGTACCTAGGTGGCTCAGTTGGTTAAGTGGCTGTCTTCAGCTCAGGTCATGATTCTGGGGTCCTGGGATGAAACCCTGCATTTGTCTCTTTGCTCAGTAAGGAGCCTGCTTCTCTCCTGTCTGTCATTCCCTTTGCTTGTATATGCTCTATGTCGCTCTCACTTACTCTCTTTGTGTCAAATACATAAGTAAAATCTTAAAAAAAAAAAAAATAGAGACCTTTAGTTCTCAAAGGAAAGATCATCAAAGGATAGATCGTCAACATTGACAATCATAAGGAAACATCAGCCTTAAGAGAGACAGTAGCCCAGATAAATTTAACAGATGTATGTAGAATATTTCATCCAAAAACAGCAGGGTGCACATGAAATACTCTGCAGTATAGATTATATCTTTCACCACAAAACAATTTTCAATAAATTTAAGAAGATCAAAATCATATCAAGCATATTTTCTGACCATAGTCATATGGAAATGGAAAAAAGATAACATGCAGAAACTAAATAATGTGCACCAATGAGTCAACAAAGAAATAAATGAGAAATTTAAAAATATTTTATGATAAATAAATACGGAACTACAATACACCAAACCTATGAGATGTAGCAAAAGCTGTTCTTAGAGGGAAGTTTATAGCAATACAGGCCTACGGCAAAAACAAACAAAATAACAAGAAAAAAAAAAGAAAAATCTTTAGTAAACAATCTAACTTTGTACCTAAAGAAACTATAAAAAGATATACAAATGAATCTCAATGTTAATAGAACGAAAGAAATAATTTAGATCAGATGGAAATAAATGAAATAGAGACAAATGAAAAGATGAATGAAAATAAGTGGGGTTCTTTGAAAAGTTCAACAAATTTGACAAACCTTCAGGTAGACTCCTATGGAAAATAAGGGAGCATTCAAATAAGATCAGAAATTGAAGAGAGGAAGTTATAATTGATACAAAAGGAACACAAAGAATTATAAATACTACTATGAATAATTACATGGCATCAAATTGGGTAGCCTTGAAGAAATAGATACATTCTTAGAAACAGATTTTTTGGAAGAAACTGAATCATGAAATAGAAAATCTAGACAGACTGATTACTAGTAAGAAGACTGAATCAATAATCCCAAAACCCTCAAGATAGAGGGCACAAGTTGCATGGAGCACTGGGTGTGGTGAAAAAATAATGAATACTGTTATGCTGAAAATTAAAAAAAAAAAAAGAAACAAAAGTCCAGGGTCAGATGGCTTGCTTCATGGTGAATTCTAACAAACATTCGAAGAAATTTTACTACATATCTTCTTCAAACTCGTCAAAAAAATTGAAGAGGAAGAAATGCTCCAAGTCATTTTACAAGGCCACTACTATACTGATAACCAAACAAGGACACCACACAAAAAAAGAAAATTCCAGGCCCAAATCCCTGATGAATATAGATGCAAAAATCCATAATAAAATGATTGCAAACTGGCTCAGTTTGTTAAGCATCTGCCTTTGGCTAAGGTCATGATCCAGGAGTCTTAGAATTGAGCCCTGCAATGAGGGCTAAGCAGGAAGCCTGCTTCTCCCTCTCCCACTCCCCCTGCTTATATTCCCTCTCTCTCTGTTTCTCTATCAAATAAATAAATAAATAAAATATTTTTTAAAAATAGTTGTAAACTGAATTCTGCAATACATTTTTAAAAATTACACACTACAACCAAGTGAAACTTATGCCAGGAATGCAAGGATAGTTCAACATCTACAAATTAATCAACATGATACCCCACAGTAACAAGATGGAAGATAAAAATAATATGGTCATTCCAATAGATACAAAACAGCATTTGACAAAATCCAACATCCATGTGTGATAAAAACTCCTAACAAAACAAAATTCGTGTAGACAAAATGTACCTCATGAGTAACAAGCCTACAACTATGATCACACTGGATGGTAAAAAGCTGAAGGCATTTTATTTAAGTTCCAGAACAAAGCAAGAATGCCCTCTTGCACCATTTTTATTCAACATAGTATTATTAGAAGTCCTAGTCAGAGCAATTAGGCAGAAATAAATAAATAAATAAATAAATAAATGGAACCCAAATAGGAAAAAAGAAAGTAAAACTGTCGTTATTTGTAAATAACATGATTTTATGTATAGAAAACCCTAACGATGCCATCAAAAGCCTGTTAGAACTAAAAAATGTGTTCAGTAAAGTTGAAGCGTTCAAAATCAATATACAAAAAATGTTCTGCATTTTTATACTCTAACAACAAACTGTCAAAAGGAGAAATTAAATAAACAGTCCCATTTACAATTACACCAGATATAATATACCTAGGAATAAATTTAACCAAGAAGGTGAAAGACCTATACAATGACAACTTTAAGACATGGACAAAAGAAATTGAGGAAGACACAAATAAGTGGAAATATATCTTGTGCTCATGACTTAAAAGAACGAATGTTGTTAAATGTTCATAATATCCAAAGACATCTATAGATTTAGTGCAATCCCCATCAAAACTCCGATGGCATTTTTATAGGATTACAACAAGCAATACTAAAATTTGTGTGAAAACACAAAAGTTCTCCCATATCCAAAATAATCTTGAGAAAGAATAATTCTAGAAGTATCACGCTTTCTGACTTCAAACTATAATGCAAATCTTAGTAATCAAGACAATAGAGTATTGGCATACAATTAGACACATAGATCATGGAACTGAATAGAGTTCCCAGAAGTAAAACCCAGATTTATATGGCAAAGGCAGCAAGGATATACAATGGAGAAAGGACAGTCTCTTCAATAAGTGATATTGGGAAAACTACACACCCACCTGCAGAAGAATAAAAATGAACCACTATTCACTCCATACATAAAATTGACTCATAAAGAATTAATGTCTTGAATGTAAGACCACTAGCCATAAAACCTTTAAAAGAAAATATAGGTAGTAAGCTTCTTGACATTGGTCTTGGCGATATTTTTTGGATATGGCTCCAAAGGCAATGTCAACAAAACCAAAAATAAGCAAATGAGACTACATCAAACTAAAAAGCTTCTGTACAATGAAGGGTGTTATCAAAAAAATAAAAGACAACCAACTGAATGAGAAAAAAATATTTGCAAATCATGTATCTGATAGACATTGAATATCTAAATATATTTTAAAAAACCATATAACAGTTAAAAATCCAATTAAAAATGAGCAGAGGATCTGAATAGACATTTTTCCTCTGGCCAACAGAGACATGAAAACATTTGACATTACTCATCATCAGGGAAATTAAAATTAAAACAACAGTAAGATATCACCTCACAACTGTCAGAACAACTAGTATCCAAAAGATCAAAAATAATAAGTGTTGGCAAGGATGTGGACAAAAGGGAACCTCATGTACTGTTGGTGGGAATGTAAATTGGTGCAGCCACTGTGGAAAACAGCTTAGAGGTTCTTCAAAAAATTAAAATGCAACTGCCATATGATCTTGCAATTCCACTCTGGGGTATATATCCAAAAAAAACAAAACACTAATTTGAAAGAATATATGCATCTCTATGTTCACTCCAGTATTATTTATAATAGCCAAGATATGGAAACAATCTAGGTGTCCATTAGGGAATGAATGAGTAAAGAAGATGTGGTCGGTCTATCTGTCTATCATCTATCTATCTATCTATCTATCTATCTATCTATCTATCATCTATCTATCTATCTATTCAATGGAATGGATAAAGAATAGATAAATGCCATAAGTGGATAAAGCCATAAAAAAGAATTAAGGGGGTAGGGAGTTGGGTGAGCCTGGTGGTGGGTATCAAGGAGGGCACGTATTGCATGGAGCACTGGGTGTGGTGCATAAACAAAGAATTTTGGAACACTGAAAATACAATAAAATTTAAAAAAAATGCAATTGTGGCATTTATAACAACATATATGGACCCATGGCAATTGAAATGTCAGATAGAGAAAAACAAATGCTAATTTCACTTATATATGGAATCTAAAAAAACAAAACAAAAACAAATAAAACAAAACCCATTGATACAGAGAATAGATAGGTAGTTGCCAGACGGGCAGGGTACTGGGGGGTGGACAAAATGGGTGAAGGGGATCCAAAGGAGCAAACTTTGAATTATAAAACAAAACATGGGCAGGTAATGAACCCCATAGTGACTATAGTCAATAATATTATATTGCAAATTTGAAAGATGCCAAAAAAGTCAAACTTAACATTTCCCATTACAAGAAAAAAAAAAAATTCTCTTAACTTTTTATGGTGATAGAAGAAAAAAAAAATTCTCTTAACTTTTTATGGTGACACATGGTAACTAGATTTATTGTTGTGATCATTTCACAGTGTACACATATATCAAATCACTATGTTATATACCCAAAACTAACATGAAATTATATGTCAATTACACTTCAATTAAGAAAATAAATTAACTAATTAAAAAATCATATTCGCAACACTGCAGAGGTTGGCCTGCCACTGTTACATCTCCTGTCTTCCCTGGGTGAAAAAATTGCCAATCTCCTTTCTGATTGGAACTATAAAAATCCCCTTCTATTTTTTAAACCAACAAGGTGCCACAGTTCTTCAGAATTGTGACAGGTCGAAAGGAAAACTTACCTTTTCACAAGCACAGTGGAAAGACCCTACCCAAGCAGGTGGGGGAGGAAAAGAGGGAAGGATGGGGAGGAAATGCCGTCAGAGCTGAGAGCTCAGAGGTAATGGGAAGAGCCATGGGGAGGGCAAGAGGAGAATCCTTGGCGTAGATGGGAGGTGCCATGCTTTTCTGGTAGGAAGGTAGAGGGTCTCAGGAAGAGTTGAAAAAAGCCATTAAGGATGGACTCGGGGAATTAAGTATGGGGAATTCGGGTTGAGACTGAAAAAGCAGGCAGGGAGTTCAAGCAACCAAGGCTTTGTAGCTCACTTGAAGTGGTTTGGTCTTTGCCTTCAGAGCAAGGGGAAACCATCCAATGCTTTTATCTGGGAGAGTAAGAGAATCCCATTTTCATTCAGAAGAGATGATAGTAGTGGCTGCTATATTCTGAATCTTGGGGAGAGGGCTAATAATGGATGGAGGAAAAACAATTAATTAGGAGGCTACATCACTGGTGGTCATTTTAACTGGATAGACTAAGGGATAAATGTGGAAAACATTGATGACTTCAGAGAGGTACTTTGGAGGTTATATTTAACAGTAGTTGGTGATGATAGATGAGTGGGGGAAGGAAAGAAAGTATAAAAATTGTTCTTGGCTTTCTGGTTTATGGAACTAGGTGGATGGCGGTACTATTAATAAAGACAGCAAATATTTAGGAAAAGATCATAAATTTGATATTTTGCATTGTGATGGAATGGATTATGTTTCCCTAAGTTCAGGGCTTGAAGCCATAACTCCCAGCACCTCAGAATATGACTGGATTTGAAGATATGGTCTTTTAAGTGGTAAATATGTACAAATGAGGTTATATGGAAGGCCCGGATTCAATATAGCTGGTGTTCTTAGAAGAAGAGGTAATGAGGAGTCAGACACAGAGGGAAGACCCAATGACATAGCGAGGATGCTGCCACCTACAAGCCAAAGACGGGGGCCTCAGCAGAAACCATTCTTGCTGGCACCTCAATCTCAGACTTGTAGACTCTGGTATTAGGAGAAAATAAATTTCTGTTGTTTAAGCAACAAACAAAACCAAGTCATGTTCAATGTGAAATTTGCACATTTAGATCCTCATCCACAAATGGATTTTTAGTAAATCCAAGTTCTTCAAGGTTGTTTATGAATTTTTCCACTCTAAATATAATCAATAACATTTTCAATTACTAAATTCATTCTGTGATTAAATAAAAAGATTTGCCTTTGCTCCTAGGTAGATTCTTTCTTAATTCATTGATCACTCTTATTTTTATAATTATCATTGGATTTTAAAAGTATTATAGTTCACGTTGACTAGGAAAAGCTATACATAAGACAGGATGTAAAAAAAGAGCAAGGACTTTGGATTTACTCAAGTAATTCAAACAATATCATGCACTTAATTTGAATCCATTTAATCATATTTTCATGATAAGTAAATCTGTTTACTATACTGTGCATATTGATATGGACAATCTTCAGCTTGTACGAACAATTAGCATACTGTGTTTTTAATTACATTGAATTTCATTTGGCTATTCTTTGAAATGTGTCCTCAATTTTTTTTTCCTACTCATATTTGACTCCAGTAGATTTAAAAATGTCTTCTGCATTAGATTGAACAATGAATACAAACCTTTTATTGTGATCACTCATTATTTTTATTATTTTTATTTATTTTATTTTATTTATTTTATTTATTTGACAGAGAGAGAGATCACAAGTAGGCAGAGAAGCAGGCAGAGATAGAGGGGGAAGCAGGTTCCCCGCTGAGCAGAGAGCCCGATATAGGGCTCGATCCCAGGACCCTGAGATCATGACCTGAGCCGAAAGCAGAGGCTTAACCCACTGAACCACCCAGGCTCCCCGACTCATTATTTTTAAAGCCCGCCATCAGTTGAACATTGCTTCCTACGTGCTAGGGTTTAAGGGCCATTTTATACTGTGACATGGTGTGGAAATCTCACAAACTGTTCCTCTCAAGTACTAATTCAACACAGAGAGTTTTATGCACCCTCTGAGTAAGAACTGTGCTAGGTGCATTACTTATTTTATTATTACAATCCTTTCAACAGCCATATGACTTTAGGAATTTTTAACCCATTTTACTGATGAAGAAACTGAAGCCCAGAGAAGTGTATCTGCTTCCCCCAAATTACCTGGCTGATATGGGGTAGAACCAGAATTTTTGTTTAAAGACTAAATTTTGACTTTGAGAGAGAGAAAGAGAGCATGCAGCCAGGGGGAGGAACAGAGGGAGAAAGAGAATCCTAAAGCGGGGTCCGTGCTGAGCCTGACACTGGGCTCCATCCCAGGACCCTGAGATCATGACCTGAGCCAAAATCAAGAGTCATTTGCTTAACCGACTGAGCCACCCAGGCAGCCCTAGAACCAGAATTAGAACCTGAGTCTATCTCCTGCTAAGATCCATGTACTGTTCATTCCACCACATTAATTGCTAAGATTTGCAATCACAATTTAGCTTCATTTCCACAAGCATATTATATGAGGTGTTGTCTTGTTTTTGAGGAAGGATGAATATTTAGACTTCTTAGAAACCCACACCTTTGATTAGTACAAAGCAAGTTGACCTTGAAACTCTTAACCACCACAAGATTTAAGACACGGCTCAAGGATAGCAACAGAACCCCTTTACTTCTGTGTAACTGCATTCAGAGGAGCTGTGCCCTGACCTCCTCAGTTCATTTAACAGACTCCACATCTCCTCTTGACAGAGGGTCTGAAGTATCTTCAAGGTTGCAGTCATTGGGAATTTTAGGTCATTCCACACTGCACCCTTGCACGTCAGCTTAAGAACCACCTTCTAGCCAGGGCCCCTGGCATACTGTATATTAATAGAATATTGATATAGCACAAATACTGTTGTGGGATTCATCATTTGGTAAATCCTCCACCGTCTGCAGTTTTACAGAGACATTTAATTAGCAATTTTACAACCTCCTCTCCTCTCATTAAATTAATTAATAATTAAGTTCAAATATAGGCATCTTTAATGTCATAATTATATTTCAGTTTTATGGTCACTGGAATTTAGCTCATTAGGGGAGGCACTCATAAACCATAGCCCTGTTTAGTGACTGAAGCACCTTCATGTCACCAGGCTGATTCCAGTTGGGTGTTCTAATGTCTGTTTCTTTCGTAGCCCTGCCATTTTTTGCAGAGAGAAATTTCAGTCTTGGTCCTCTGTGAGCATAAAATAACAATCACAATAAGCACACCAACAAATGCAATACGAAATACATATGGTATGTTCTAAGAGTCCCCTTGACTTTTAGGATGTCTCCCCAGAATATTTTTATAACATTCACCCTCACTGTGCTTTCTGATTGGACCAAGATCTCCCACATCTAACATTTGGCATTAAGCGCAGGGTAACCATGTCAGAGACACCTGAGTGATGTCCTCTCATTGACTTTATGATTTACTAAGTCGGTAATGGCATTTCACACAATATGGTAGGTTGTACATTACAATGGATGGAGTGGATTTATTTCAGTCATTATCACTGATTAAACCAGCTTAGTCGAAGAGGCAAAACAAAACTTGCTTTGAAATTGTTCTTATTTAATTTTGCTCGCCTTCACATAACCCAGGACAGTGCTAATTATTCCTTGATGGAGCTCATATTTCTAATGTAATTCATATGTAAATTCTAATTTGGTTCATATGGGAATGTTTGTGTTCTTGCCTCCTCTCGGGCAAGAACACAAACACAGAATTAAAAGTGTTTGGAAATGAAAACTTGATGTTGGCTTGTTTGACCTGCTTTGATTTGCTTTCTTTGTTGTTCCCGTAACAGACCTTAATCACTTTTGAAGGTTAAGATTTTAAACTGTAATTTAGGGGATAAAAACTATCTTTACACCTTTAAATAATTTGGATGCAAATTGAAGGTGCAAATTGCATTCTCTCATGCTAAAAAAAGCCTTGCCATTTACAGCTTGACTCAATTTTTCTCCGAAGGAAGATATTCTTAAGAATCTATACGCTCTAAAAATCACAGCCTGTACAGCAATATTCAAGGAAAACGTAATAATTATTCTATGATATTGCTGACCATAGGCTGTCATGAAGAAGAAATAAGAATGGAACAGCCCTCAAATTAAAGATTCTTTTCTGAAAAGTAGTGATAGGTTATTATGAGTTTGAATTGTCCACAGTATTGCGACTGACATCCTTGAGGAAATGTTAAAGAAGACATCCCATGATTTAAAAAATGAGCTAGTCTGAGTCAGTTATGTATGTTAAGTTATGAATTGCCACAGGTCAAAATGGAAAAACTATAGGGTGTCGTATCTAAAATCTACAGCAAATTACCAGTATAAGGTCATGCACAGAGAAGACATACAGGTGACAGTTGCTTCTTAAGGAACTGAGCAAGAAACAGAAAGCAGAAACGATTAGAAAGGCAGAGAGGTTGAGAGCATGACTGGTGAGGAGCCCGTGGTCACTTTACCTGTCCTCAAGGGACACTGGCAGCCAGAAACTTATAAGGACTCTTTGTAGTCTGCCAATTGGCTTTAGTCTCCTAAGTGTGTGTGTGTGTGTGTGTGTGTGTGTGTGTATACTGTGTGCAAATATCCCTCTACTGTGACACTGAATTCTGCTTTCATGCCCAATGGATATTTATATATTGTATTTCAGAGAAAATGTTCAGTCTCAATATAATTAAAGACAAATGAGAATATTTCTGATGAGTGACCTGAGATTGAAAAGAAAAAGGCAAATCTCAACTAGACCCATCTCCACTTCAACCATGCCTTTTTTAAAGGGAGACAGTTGATTCCTATTTTTTTTTTTTTTTTGCCATGTCTCTTAACACTCATCCACTAGACATTGCTTTGTAGCTCACACAAACTGAAGAAAGCAGCACTGTCTCAGCTGAGTAAAAATTACAAACTATAGAATGGACATAGACAAATAATGACTTATAGGGATTTTGATCTCAGATCATACTGGCACTGCAGTCAGAAAGGCCCTTTTCAGTCGTAACATCCTGACACAGACTGACTTTGTAATATCTAGGACATAATTACACTTGCATTCAATATGCACACACACATCCAAGCACACATCATACCGTTAGAGCTGTCCGAAACTATTTTCAATAATTGATTTGTCGTTTAATTGAACAGCATGACTGACTAACATAGCTCATTACTTTACTCATTAGTTAATTATCGAAGAAAGTAGGACAAGTCAATAAAAAGGAAGGCTGTAAATTCCAATACTAATTAGCACCATTTCCTTAGAGACATATTTAAGGGCAGATTGGCTACCTGAATGTCCTAGGACCTTGCAGATGAAGGAGAAGGGTAGTTGGACCATAAATCTAGATTACTAGAGAGGAAGACAAGTAGATAGTAAGTAGACATGTAGACCTGTACTTAGCTACTGCTAACTCTACTATTTGAGTGGCAATATTGAAACATGTAATTGGGTGGGAAATCATTATTAAGAGAAAGGAAGATACTTCATTGAGTGTACTTCAAAAACATTTGCAAAACAACTTGTATCACTTTTTCTTTTAAAATAACATTCTCTCCACTTTGGTTTGCTCATCCAGTGTATGGACATTATTAAGGCAAATACCTTTTACGAGTAATTTCTTTTTTTTTTTTAAGATTTTTATTTATTTATTTGACAGATAGATCACAAGTAGGGAGAGAGGCAGGCAGAGAGAGAGAGGAGGAAGCAGGCTCCCCACTGAGCAGAGAGCCCAATGCGGGGCTCGATCCCAGGACCCTGGGATCATGACCTGAGCCGAAGGCAGAGGCTTTCACCCACTCAGCCACCCAGGTACCCCACGAGTAGATTTCTTATAAATGGATTCCATCTTCAATATAATTAATTCTACCAGAGGGAAAAGTGCTTTTCAAAGTTAACCAATCTTTCTTTTTGACTAATGAGAAAAATGTGGTCATTTATGCTTATTCAATCCACTTTAACCCCATGCAGCCAACAGATATTACTATGTACTCATTATTTAAGAAATTAAAATGTCTGCACACACACATACATACATGCTTCCATGCACACAGACAAATGTGCACCCACTTATATTTTATCTTTCTCTTTACACAGAACTGGATTTTGTCAATGTTAGTTTTAGGTACTTGGAAAAGTCTTCTATCTATTGGGACCCAGTATGTTGTCATGTATACAATAGGGAGAATAAGACCTACATTTCAGAGTTGTATGAAGCTGAAAAGAAAGAGTAACTGATTTGTTCTAAAAATGTCTGCCACAGCACCTTGCAAGGGCCTTCTTACACTGGCCTTGAAAAATTCTTACAGCTAGATGGCTCAGAACAGTGGTTGACCTAGTCCCAATAGGAAGGAATTCTGGCCATGGAAATATTTTTCTAAATGGTTGGAGCTTATGGGCCTGCTTAGGACCACTTCTGAAGTGTGTTGATGGTGTGTTATGGATACACATGAAGGGCACTCTGTTAGTGAGGCCATGCTATCCTCTGCTTAGCTACTATGCAGTTCATCTTTGGCAGAGTGTTTCGAGTAAGAGACGGCTAATTAATCTTGCATTAACCTTGATCACTTTTGACTTTAGCCTCCCAAAGGCTGCTTATTTTGTTCATTCTGTGGTGGAACCAGACCTAATAGGGTGCACACTTTCACACTGATTCTACATTTGATTGAATTAAGCTATATAGGAAGAAACATTGACATTTGCCTAACCTGTGAATTTCTCCCCAAGTATGTTCACATATAAGAGCTCAGAGTAGATACAGCTCTTGTTAACCTGTATTATAAATAATAAAATTTGATGAAGATATCCAAAGACACGCAGTCAATTAAAGGCAAGGCAATGATTGAAATTTATCTTTCCTGATTTTCAGTGTTCTTTTCATAATCACAAATCTTGCAGCCCTAGAATGTTGCATCTAGAAGGACAGCTAAGATTAACAAGTCAACAATTCTTTTGGTTCAGAAGAGAAAAATCAATTTCCGAAAAGTGAAGCAAATTCCGCAGATCTGTGACCAGATGTTTGCACAGTTTGGTCTAGATTCTGGATCTCTTTATCTTATGTGCTAATGTTCTTTTCCTTGTCCCCATCCTCTTCCCGTAGGGATTTGCTTTAATCTCAGGCTAATCATTTTTTGTTCACTATCTTCTGCTTTGCGCCCTTCCATACAGCTCTACAGAAGGCTGGGACTCAGTTTTGGCAGAGTAGGATTTGACCTAAGAGGAAGAAAGAGAAAACATTTTGTGTCTTAAGAAAAAATGTTACAGGCTCCTAGAACTTGCTTCTGTGGATATGTAACAGCTTACTTTGGGTGAATATGAGTGTTCCTTAGGCTTTCTAGTTTGTGCAAGAATATATAATGAGGAAAAGGAGCTTAAGGGAAAATGCTCAAGATTTAGCTGTATTTGTAAACCTACACAATCTCTTTTTGAACTGTACCTGCACTAGATTTCTGGAATGGTATCTCCTCCTTACCTTTGTATTTTTCTGTGCTCTTACCATATCAGTTTTTTGTTTTGTTTTGTTTTGTTTTTTTATGTTCACAAAATGCTCTATGTGCTTTCACTTCTCAAGACCTTTGTCTATTTCAGGCCCTCTACCCAGAATGCACTTCTCTTCCATCTCTTCTGATCAAAACCCTATTGAGCTTGATAAGGCACATCTTAAATATCACTTCTGTGAGGAAACTTGCCATGATTCTTCAGGAGGAATCAATTCTTTGACTTCCTAAAGCAATTTGTAAACACTAAAGTCCACATTCCTAGTATTTCCTAGCCTACGCCCCACTAGATCATGAGATCATAGTAGACATCCTCTTCCTGTTTGCTTAAACAAATACCTAAAACAGAATCCAGTACAAAATCTGGCACCTGACAAATATTAATTGAACAAGTGAGTGAACAAATGAATTAAAGTTAAGGGAAATGGAATAACTGAACAAGTGCTTTGAGATTTTTTGCTCTTTAAGGAAACCGTGATTTTTTTTTTCTTTTCTTTTTTTTTTTTTCTTTTTTTTTTTAGAGAGAATAAGAGTGTGTGCACACATGCAGCAGGGTGGAGGGGCAGAGAAAATCTTAAGCAGGTTCCACACCCAGTATAGGGCCCAACAGGGGGTTCAGTCTCATAACCCTGAGATCATGACCTGAGCCTAAATCAAGAGTCAAACCCTTAACTGATTGAGCCTCCAAGGTGCCCCAGGAAATTGATTTTTTAAAACTGTAATAATTACAGTCTGTAGTAAAGTAGCTATGGATTTTGTTATATGTTGAAGAAATTTTTCTAAGATTACGTCTGTACGGACAGAGGACATGGGACTTGGTTTTGCAGATACAGTCCCTCACCAACTCCTTCGGGATTGGGCCATCCACGTGCTAGCCCTGTCATCGCTCAGTTGCTTAAAGGAAGAGACACAGGGTTGTGTTCCCAGGTGAGTCCTGTGGCTGCTGGAATGTCCTCTCCAACACATATCTGCCTCTGATGAAGGGATTGTGAGATCTACTTTTCAGTGGTGAAAAGAAGATTTCAAGTAATAATAATAATAATAATAAAAATAATAATATGAGAGCCCTGTTTTCTAAATCTATTTATTAACAGTAAATACATAAATAATAAATTATACAGTGGGAAAAGCATTATCTCAAAGCAATTTATGTAGTACCATATGATCCCAGCTCCATAAAAATGCCTATCTATAATATGCAAGCATAGATGTTTAAATTCCAAGAGAAAAGCTTAGACAGATTATCCCCAAAATGTTTTTTAAATCTTAGTGAATTTCTTTAGTAAATTGCATTTTTTCTTTAATAAATCGCACTTTGAGGGTACCTGGGTGACTCAGTGGGTTAAGCCTCTGCCTTCAGCTCAGTTAATGATCTCAGGGTACTGGGATTAGGTCCCACACCGGGCTCTCCGCTTGGTGGAGAGCCTGCTTCCTCCTCTCTCTCTCTCTCTCTCTCTTTCTCTGCCTGCCTTTCTGCCTACTTCTGAGCACTCTGTCAAATAAGTAAATAAAACCTTAGAAAATAGATAAAATAAATTGCACTTTGAAATATAATTCCTTAGTATGTATATTAAAATGTCCTAGTCACACTTTCTTCAGGTTTATTACTAAAACCCAAATAATAAAACAATTTAAATACATTTTGTAATAAGTTCAAAATTAAATAAAAAGGAAAATCTCAGCTTCTTTTTCTTTGACATATTATAGTTACAGTTGATGTTATTCTTAAACCATGAGCAATAATTTATTTTTTCAAATATGTTTTATAAGGGCTGTGTTCAACTAGGATCTTCTAAGAATTATGTGTGGAGTTTTTATCGGCATTTTTGAGAATCACGCCTTAGGTGCTAATAAATGAAGGCTGAGATTTAAAGGGGAAAATGTAGTGGGACAGTTTAATGAAAAGCTCCTAGTTAAAATAATTAAAAAGAGAAAAGAAAAGAAAAACTCCATGATTTTAGAAAAAAATGTCCACACCCTTGCATGAATATTTGGAAATTATGAACATTTCAGAAGAACATGGTCAAGTGGCGCATCCCAAATAAAATAAGCCTGAAAGGGGCATCTGGGTGGCTCAGTGGGTTAAGCCTCTGCCTATAGTTCAGGTCATGATCTCAGGGTCCTGGGATCAAGCCCCACATTGGGCTCTCTGCTCAGCCAGGAGCCTGCTTCCACCTCTCTCTCTGGCTGCCTCTCTGCTAACTTGTGATCTCTCTCCCTCTGTCAAATAAATAAATAAAAATCTTAAAAAAAAAAAAAAAACAAGCCTGAGAGAAGCTACACAAACTACATTTCCACTATTACGTAATCCTTTTAGTGTATAAATGCAATCACAAGTTACCTTAGTATTTCAAAATAACCATCAATTGAAGAAGCAA
Source organism: Mustela nigripes (assembly GCF_022355385.1). Classification (NCBI taxonomy): domain Eukaryota; kingdom Metazoa; phylum Chordata; class Mammalia; order Carnivora; family Mustelidae; genus Mustela; species Mustela nigripes. The sequence continues at coordinate 9,506,239 of NC_081561.1, forward strand.
AATAGTTGAAAATTTAAAATCTTGGCTCATATTAATTGCTACAGAAAAATCTGTCCAGAATCCCTGAAAAGAAAACAAAAAGAAGTGTGACAAAATATCCCACAATCACTAGAAATCTCTTTATATGGAGGAATTTATGTAATGGCAACATTACACAGAGAACCAGAAACACAACTGATTACTAGAATAATATAAATGTTGAATGAACTACGTATCCAAAATTAAAGGCTTTTTAGTAAAATGATTTCTTAAACTGCATAAAGGAATTGATTTAAAATTTAGAATTAAATTAATCAATTTGGTGTCATGAAATTACATTTGCCTGATTGCTCCCATTGGATTAACTAAATTGAGTGTTTTAACAAGTAAGTTATGGATGTGATAGAATAAGTGTATCACTCCAAATAAAGGAACTTATAAAGAGAGTAACATTTAAATACCTATCATAAACAGGTCCACTGTTTAACTACATAGACATACTGTGCTTTACCTGAGAAAGTTCTATAGTAGAAAAGTGGGAAATTCACTCTAAAGATAGAAGTGAGGTATATAAAAATTTTTAATAAATGCTCAAAATGTTTAAGTGATTTGTGTTGTTTAGCTCTCTTACTGTAATAATTTGATTTTGTGAATTTTAACCTTACTTAAGAAAATTAAAAACTTTGTTTCCATAATATCTTCTACTGCAAATTCTAATTCTTATTATTTTGCATCATTTTTTATAAAAAAATATGGATGCGTACTCCATGAGCATGAATAGCTGTGTTTGAAACATGTTTTTAACCATAAAAATTCTTATAAAGGTTATCTTTCATTTTTTCCCTCTAAATCTTTTATCATCCAAACATACCTCTTTATCCCCTTTTGGGGGAAATAAATCAATAAATAGGATAAAGAGTTAAATATGATGAACTTATAAGAACAGTTTAAATTTATTTTGTTTGTTTGTTTGTTTCCCTTAATTGTTTTTAACAGTTTCAGATCCATTGGGAGATCACAGGTATGAAAACATTTCCCTCATTTTTTTTTTTTTATTGTAGGGAAAAATATAATCCAATCAGCAATACAAGAGGGTTCTAATTTGTCCACATCCTCACAAACATTGTTTTTTCTTTTCTTTCCTTTCTCTTTCCACTCTCTCTCTCTCTCTTTCTTACTATAACGATCCTAGTATGTGTGAAGTAATATTTTATTGTGGTTCCGATTAGCATTTCCCTATTGACAAACCTCTTTTCATATGCTTATGGCCATTTATATGTCTTTGGAGCAATATCAATTCAAGTCTTTTGCCCATTTCATATTTTTTGGCTTTTTGTGGATGGGTTTTAGGAATCTATTGTAGATTCTGGATACTAAAATATCAAATATAGATTTGAAAATATTTTCTACCATTCCATATGTTGTGTTACCATTTCCTTAATGATGTCCTCTGGTTTTAGAGTCACATAACTTGTCAGTTCATTTAGGTTATTTAATCTCAGTTTGGAAAGTCGTGTTTGATATTATTACCTTCTTTTTAAGAAATCCTTCATTTAGTTCAATTCAACAGGTAGTTATTAAATGTGTTTGTACCAAGTGAGAATATAAAGGTAAATAGGAACATAGTCCCTGCTCTCAAAGAACTTGGGTTCTTAGAAAGTCATCTGCACATAAACAGAGAATTTGTTTGACATACACAATATACGCAATACGCAAAGTAGCATCTGTAGAACAGATGAAGTTTTCAGAAAATGACCTACATCTACAATTATTAAATATAGAGGCACTAGATTTACAGCAGGATCAAGAGAAAGAAGTTGAAATGACTAAATGTCAGCTTTGCCATGCAGTTGCTCTTAGACTCACCACCTAAACTTGAGGTATTCTGATATTCTCAACTGTAAGACAGGGGTACTGATTTCTCTCCTTAGCTTGAGCAATTATTGTGTAAGATCATGTGAGATAACAGATGTGAGAACGTTTTGGGGATTTAAAGGTGCTATGCAAATATAAAGTCTATTATTATTATGTATACATGTGCACCAATTACTTAGGATCATAATAGTTGGTAATAATCATTAAGGGGCATCATTAGAAATGTCGGCATGTCTGCACGTTTATATGCAGTCTTTGTGTTGTGTACACAGCACACCTGCATTCGGGCACCATGGGATGTGCATTTATTTTATTTCCCAATCAAACTTTGCATTTCTCTTGTAGTAAATGCTATTAAAGTACTAGCTTTCATTCTGCACAAGTCTTTATACCAGTGCAAGATCCTGACATTTCCACCGTAGCCAGAGACTGGAATTGCACAGACTGGAATTGTTCAGCTGAGTTTTAGTGGTCCTCTTTCAGAAACTGGGCCCTCAGGCCTCTGCAGCCTTTAATCAGCTGTAACTGGAGTGAAGCTATCAGCCCCTGCTTGTTCTCTGTCAGCTTTAGTACCATTTAGAGCATCCCTGATAAATGTACAGTACAAATTTAACAGGCAACCTGTGAGAAAGAAAAACCAAACATCTCTCAAACACTGAAAGAAACTTTCTTCAGCCATGTCATGAAAATTCCATGGGCTAGTAGCTCCAGTGTTGACAAAAGGAAAGCCGGTGACACGTGATCAGACAATACTGTAATTTGAGCTTATCTATGGGTTTTAGAAAATATGCAAAACTAAATAAAAGTAAAAGGAGAGAGAAGAAATGAAAAAAAGAGGAAAAAATAGGATGGGCAGAGTTTGAAGAGAAAAGATAAGATACCAAGAGAAAGTTGCTCTGGTTTCTTCCTTGAATTGGAAGAAAACCTCAGGCATGCTTTCTAGCTATTCCAGAAGGTGGAAAGTGTGTGGCTTGAGAGAAGAGAGCCGATATGATCATCTGGAAGTACTACACCTTGAACACTTGTACTTGAGTTAGCACTTTGCTATTCACTGTCTATGTGAAACCAAGAGAAACCCAGAAGGTTTAGAGGTGATCTTTAGGACCCAGTTGTCTCATCTATCAAATGAGGATAAATTAATTCTGACCTTACAGGTTTTGGTGAAGACAAAATTAAATAATATTGAGCTTCATGCACTCTAGAGCATTTTATAAAATGTGGCTAAGTTAATGTAATTTACCTAGTGTCCTAAAAGGCTAACTATAAACTTACTAAATAGAAATAATTTATTTTTCTAAGAACTCTGATACTATACACTGGCTTAAATTGAGTTTCTTAAGTAGAATATTCCATTCACACTTAGCAGCAGAATCAAGTTCAGTTGGGCCTATACTCTGGTATCATGGTCAAGCTCAGGTCTACAAGCAGCTGGTTGCTTCTTGGAGTGAAAATTGCATTCATGATTGTGGGGTCATTGAGTGCAATGGCCAAGAAAGAATTATTGAGATGTTGTACGATGAAACTTGGTAAGTTTATTTAAGTAGCAGGAGAACAGGATCTATGGGCAGAAAGAGCTGCACTTTTGCTGCAGGAAGGTAGTACTTCTATGCTTAGTGCTCAAGCGGGAGGGGACATGCAGGGAGTAATAGACCATATATGATTTCTACTTATAAAACTACTTTTGCAAGATTTCTCTGGTGCTTATCATTCAGTTTGATATAAACTATTGGTGAGACATACAGGCAGTCATGAGACCCTTTCAGAAGGTAGCAACCAGCACATATTTGATCCTTATCCGAGCTATGCAGGTTTTAGGTCAGCTTTCTGGGCTAAACATAAACATTCCTCATAACCTTGGTCAAAAAATAAATATATAAAGATAATGCATTATCTTCCTAATGGAAATGTACAACACATTTTAGCATGTCAAAGTTGCCAAGAAGTCCAGCAGTAAAGAAACCTGTTTAATATTTTAGAATTATTCATCAGTTTGCATGGTGTACTGTAAAATTCCTGCTAACTTGCACTCCATAAGGAAATAGTCAAATGGATCTCCATTCTGATCCTGATTAGTTCCCTTATCCATTCTGTGACTTGAGCAAGTTGTTAAACTGCTCTGGTCCTCTTATCTAAATATGAATAACAAAAGCATTTTCAAAGGCTATCTTTTCATTAGCACAAGTGTTTAATACATGGCAGCTATTGTCATTGTTGCTAAATCCTACTTTCTGTTCATCAAAGTTCGGACCACTGACTCTTCAAATGTTTTGTTTTTATTCTTGAAGGATGACATGCTTCTTTTAGGAAGGGTGTGACACACCCTTTTCCTTATTTTATGTATTAAAAAAATGAAAATCTGGACCCATGATAATATGTCTGATGATAACAGTTAGAAGACATGAATGAAAGTAGCATTACAAATGTTTAGCTTTAATCTTCCCAACTAATAGGCATCAGGTATACATGAAAGTGACATTCATGCTCCCTACAAATCATGTCCATCCATCTGTTCATTTGATTATTCATTTATTGAAAAAAATGTATTAAAGAGTTAATTATATGCCATATTTCATGCTAGACAACAAATTCCTTACCAAAGAGGAGAAGAAGGACAAATCCTACCTACCCTCATATGTCTTATAGATTATTGAATAGTCTATGAAATATAAAAATGGTCTTTCTTAAAATTCCACATATCTATATAAGGCCACTTGAAAATTCTACACCTAAACATTAAATATAAAGAAAATACTGGACATAAATAAAAATAACATAGGGAAGAAACAAGATAGAAGAGAAAGATGATTGAAACCTGGCATGTGTTAGAGTCAATCTAGGCATAAATCCCAGTTTAACCACCTTTTAGCTCCATGATTCAAACAGTAGATTTAAATAGCTGAAGAATCTATTTTTTGTATGCAATTGTATGGAAATTAAGTGATTAAAAAGGCATGGAAGATACTTAAATGCATATTATTAAGAGAAAAAAGTCAATCTAAAAAGGCTATGTTGCCTATGATTTCCACAAGATGACATTCTGGAGAGGTCAAACTCTAAAGAAGGTAAAAAGACCTGTAGTTTTGGGGTTGGGAGGGAGGACGGATGAATAGGTGAAGCACAAAGTATTTTTAGGGCACTGAAAATACTCTGTACGGTACTACAGTGATGGATACATGCCATTATATATTATCTATATATAGAAATATACAATACCAAGAGTAATTCCTAATGTATACTTTGGGCATTGGGTGATTAAGATGTATCAGTGTAAGTTCATCAGTTGTGACAAATGGGCCACTTAGGTGGGGAATGCTGACAAATGAGGAGGCTGTGCATGCATGGAGATGAGACTATATGGGAAATCTCTAGAACTTCCCCTTGATTTGCTGTAAGCTTTAAACTACTCTAAAAAAGTGAAGTTTTAATACAATAAATCAAAAAATTCTATTTTTAAAAAGTTATATAACTAAAAAATGTTCAAAAGATTCATTTAACATTTAATGTACCTTGAACGTTAAACAAACACTGAATATTTACAGTGTGCCAGGCACCTTGCAAAGCACTGAAGAATAAAAAACGAATGCACTGTTAAAGACCCACAGACAAGTAGAGGAGATAAACAAGCAAGCAAGTAATTAGCATTTAATTATATTAACACAAATAATGCATAGATGTGGATACAAGTTATAGAGAGACACTAAAGAAGATATAATAAAATCTGGCAGAATCAAGATTTCAGAGACATGATGTTATATATAACTTCAGGATTTGAGGGTGAACATGAATTCACCAGACATATAAGACTGTGAGAAGAGTATTTCAAAAGAGGCAAGTTCTGAGAAATTTCAAGAAAAGATATTGAAGTCAAATAAGATACACTTCTATAAAAATTAAGTATTAATTCTACAGACCAGGAATATGGTTCATTTGGTAGTTAATTTCTATTAATTGTAAGAGAAATCTTTTTCCCTCCTCTTCCTTCTCTCTTATTCTCTCTCTCTCTCTATGTACACACACACACACACACACACACACACACACACACACACATCTTGTTCCATACTCCTTAAGGTCAATTTTTACTTTTTTAGAACATTGAGCATGTTTGAATAGAAATTTCTATTTTTATAGCACAAATAAAAAAAAAAGTCAAAGATCAGCATTTCTTTTACTTCTAAAACTTGAGAATATAAAAAGGATATCATTGTTGTTGCTATAAAAATTAAAAGAAGAATTAAGAAAAATGTTGCCTGTCATTCCTCCCACCAACTACTAGAGAAAAGTATATAAACGTTAATTCAAAAGGTTGGGATCCAAGAGAAAAGGGCTTCTCAGCTTGGGAGCAGATGTGAGATGTCAGAATATAGAGATAACCAACCACTGAGTCTGGTTGGCAGTTAAGGAATCCTCAAGATCACCCTTCACCATTTGAGTTCAGTGATGTAGACTATGTGAGGAAGCCACATCAGCATCTATAACCATTTGCTTATCTTTTATTGGTGTTGGATAATTTCCTTATGCTCCAACACTTTATTGTAGTCCTTTAGAACTGCCTTGTTAAGATACTCTTCTTAATGGTTTAGGACCATTAAGCTTTTCCTACTCATTTCCACCATCCCTCCTCTGGACAAAATGGTAGAGAAGGCACACATCTTTTGGAGACTTAGACGTAGAATGAGATGGGAAGTTCCAGCACTATGGTTTGGGTTGGGCTGGAAAACGGTTACACCCATTTGTGTTGCCAGGAACTGGGAATTGAGACAAGGACCTGTATCTGAGCTTAGGGAAAACAAAACAAAAACCACTTGTTATCATTTAGTAATGTCTACAGTGCATTCAGAAAGGGGAGTGTTGGTGTATACGTTTCTTTCTTTCTTTTTTTAAGATTTTTATTTATTTATTTGACAGACCGAGATCACAAGCAGGCAAAGAGGCAGGCAGAGAGAGAGGAAGAGAAGCAGACTCCCTGCTGAGCAGAGAGCCCGATGTGGGGCTTGATCCCAGTACACTGAGATCATGACCTGGGCCGAAGACAGAGACTTTAACCCACTGAGACACCCAGGTGCCCCAGTGTATACATTTCTATCTGTAAATGCTGCCTTGGTTGAGAACGGTTTCGGGAGAAGCAATTTTGGGACTGTAAGGCCCATTTAGAATCTAAGGATTACATATTAGCAATGGTGTGACTGAATAAAAGTGAGCATTTTAGTGAGAGAGGCCACTGAGTGGTGTACCTCTGGTTTTCATTGAAAAGATAATTCTTTTTTTTTTTTAATTTTTTATTTTTGATAAACATATATTTTTATCCCCAGGGGTACAGGTCTGTGAATCACCAGGTTTACACACTTCACAGCACTCACCAAATCACATACCCTCCCCAATGTCCATAATCCCACCCCCTTCTCCCA
>NC_081561.1:9518500-9628500 GCF_022355385.1 Mustela nigripes
AGACTTTTAAAAGTCCTGATTTTGTGCATGGTTGCTCCGCCGCTTGCTGGGAGCCGGCCCCTCCCCCCGGGGTCTATCTTCCCGTCGCTTTGGATTCACTTCTCCGCCGGTCCTACCTTTCAGAAAGTGGTTGTTTTTCTGTTTCCAGAATTGCTGTTCTTCTTCTCTTCGATCTGCCGATGGATTTTCAGGTGTTTGCAATCTTTAGATAAGGTATCTAGCTGATCTCCGGCTAGCTGAAGCAGTCTCAGCTTGCTACTTCTCTGCCATCTTGACTCCTCCTCTGAAAAGATAATTCTTTTTGAGATGATTACACAGAGAGGCAGAAGAGGTAGGATTCTTATTTCATGCCTGAGAAATTGAGGTTAGAAGTGCTTCAACATTCACCAAAATCATAGCAGTAGGAATGGCAGAGAAGAGACTCAATCTTGCAAATTCACACCATTTGGTAGCCCACAATATAATATAATTTAAAGAACATTCTTTTCTTTTTTGGAAGTAATGAAATGTTTAGGCTTTTTCTTTCTTTCTCCTTTTTTTTTTTTTTTTTTTTTAGTAACGATTGCATTAAACAATTAAATTTTAGTTATTTTTTCCAGCTGTGAAAATATCCCCAACATAATATTTTCTCCATTTCTGCCATCTAAACACTAAGCCTGCAAGAAAATTAAGCTTTTGTTTCTTTGTTTCTTATTTTTAAGAAAGAATATTTCCATTAGCATTTCCATGCTTTTATGTCTTTAAAGTAAAATGCCAAACTTCTGAAAAACTTTTTACAGGTCTAGTTTCTAAGTTAAATTTTTTAAAATATATAGTTTATAGCAATAAATGTTTCTTAGTACTGAAAGAGAAAAAAAAATTAGTATTTTCCAATATGCTTCCCCTCCCCCCCCGTACTGTTTAAAAAAGTTCCTATCAGGTTTAGGCTTCTTGAACATAAGGTAAGACAATGTTTTATTTAAAAACAGTTCTTTGTAGATAACAAATTCAGGAGAATTTGAAAAAAAATTTATTTATAATCCACCAATAACAAAATGATGTAGTAAACTTAAAAAGATCAGTTTGGTCACACCTGTATTTGAGAAGGTAAGAAAAATACACTTGGTAGTCTTCCCTATATTATCTGGTTATTGGAATATATCTGTTTAAGGGACATAATCCCTGATGATCATATCTATGAAAATTTTGATTTATGATGTCTCATTAAATAAATATATCATCACTACCATTAAGTGATAGCTCAAAAAAGACTCTATATATGATAATCCCTGATGAACATATATATGAAGATTTTAATCTATGATATCTCATTAAATAAATATATCACTAATACTAAAGGATAGCTCATAGAAGAATCTATTGACACAGCATTATAGGTGGCATCACACCTTATGACCACAATAAACCAGAATTTATGAACATGAGATTTTTTTTTTTCTAAGTTGGGGATAAAGGTGAATAGGATGATCTTTTCTTGAGATAACATTTTACTGAAGTGAAACATACTGTTGGAGAAAAAAGGCCTTGAGGATTAATCTAATAACCCATTCTTAAAAAAAAAAAGAAAAAAAAAAAGAAAGTCTATCCTAAGTGTAAAAATACTGTATGTATCTTGGTAATTCAAGTCACAGATTACAGAAATTGTACTTAAAAGTGCAGAGCAAAGAGTGAAGGAAGAAAAAGAAATAGAAATTTAGAAATCTATAAGTCATAAGAGAACAAATAAAAATCAAATCACATATACTTTTCTCTCTATAACATCATCTCAAAAGAAAACTATTAACAAAATTTCACTTTGCTACTGATAGATGAGGATGCTTTAGAAATAAAATTGCATATAGTGCAAAACTCTGTACTAAATGCATAGACTCAAAGCTATTATAAGATTACAAGAAGAGAGCAGCAAACCAATATCAAAACATTTAAAAAACAAACACCAAAAAGACACAACCATGTAACAGAAGAAACATATCACAACATTCCAAAATGTTTAACTATCCTCAAACAATTACTTAAGGATGTGAGATAAAATGTGAATATATATGTGTGTGTATACACACACACACACACACACACACACACACATATGTGAATATATATATATATATATATATAAAGAAATAGGAAGAAATGAAACAGAACTTAGTCAAAAAAAAATGAAACAGAAGGATAAAATCATGTCAAAATTCACACTTTCAAGGAAGAATAAATTGAAATAAAATTTTGATGAGAAGCACTATAGAAAGAAGAAAAAAAAACTGAGTGAATGCAAATGAGATGAAAAAAAGAAATAAAATGGAAACTTAAAAAATTAGCTGAAATAGAAGCCAGGCAAAGAAGATCTAATGAATGTATAATTGAAATACCCAAAGAAGGGCAGAAAAGCAAAGGGACCAAAAACTAATATTTAATATTATAATGCAAGAAAAATTTTAAAGATAAAATATCTGAAAGATGAAATATCTGAATCTATTGATTGAAAGCATCCTTTATGAATAGGTCATTCATAAAATTGACCTATTTAACTTTAAAGATTAAAAAAAAATCAAGGAGGGGTGCCTGAGTGGCCCAGCAGGTTAAAGCCTCTGCCTTCAGCTCAGGTCATTATCCCAGGGCCTTGGGATTAAGCCCCACATCGGGCTCTCTGCTCGGCGGGGAGCCTGCTTCCCCCTCTCTCTCTGCCTGTTCCTCTGCCTACTTGAGATCTCTGTCTGTCAAATAAATAAATAAAATCTTTTAAAAAAAATCAAGGAAAAAGAAAGAATGAAGCAAAGAAAGAAAGAATGAATGAATGAATGAATCAGGGATTCAAGACAAAATAGTTAAAAAATTTATAAGGACAAGAGATTTGTACTGGCATCAGACTTTGTAAAACAAACAAACAAACAAAAAACAAGAAAAACAAAAGCCAACAATGCACAGGAGGTTCCAGAGGATGGTGGCTTAGAAAGCACCAGGAATCTGTTTCCTCATCTGGACCAAAATTGAACAGGCAGAATCTGTCTGATATAACTGTTTTTGGAACTCTTGAGACTACTAAAGGCTTACAACTCCAGGTAAAAGTCTTGGATTCTTTTTGATCAATTTCAGTTGTCAGTGGCTGCTAATCCCCCACTCCTCTAGTCCTGTGGCAGACAATTGTGCATTTATTATTGAGGTAGCTTGCACACAGCTTGTTAGAACCAGGGAGGGTAAATAGAATCCTAACAGGAATCTGTCCTCAAATCACTGATCACAGCTATTCATCTCAAAGATGTAGATAAAGAAGTAACACGGCCATTATTGTCAAATCCCTCCCACCCCCCAAAATAGAGAAAAATCAATAAAAACAAAAGTCTGTTCTTTGAAAAGATCAACAAAGTAAACACACCTTTAACTAGATTGACAAAGAAAAAAGAGAAGATGAAAATTATTAAAATCAGAACTGAAAGTGGGGTTATTTCTATTAATTTTACAGAAATAAAAAAGAATATTAAGAAAGTATTATGAGCAATTGTACACCAAAAACATTGGATATTCTAGATAAAATAGATAAATTACTAGAAAGGTAAAACATACCAAGACTAAATTATGAAGAAATATAAAATCTGAATAGACCTATAATCAGTAAGGAAATGAAATCAGTAACCAAAAACCCTATGGCAAATCAAAGCCTCAAACGTTATGATTTCACTGGCAAATTATACTGAACATTTAAAGAAGAATTAACACAAACCTTTCTCAAAATAATTTATTTGGAATAAATAATTTCAAAAAATAAATAAGAAGTAAATATTTTCTAACTCATTCTTAGAGGTCAACTTGGTTCTGATACCAAAAAAAAAAAAAAAAAAAAAAAGATTAAGAGACTACAAGAAAAAAACAAACAACAACAACAACAAAACGGCACATAAATATCTCTTATGAACATTGGTAGAAAAGTTCTTAACAAGATATTAACAAACTGAATTCAGCAGTAGATTAAGAGGTTCATGATGGTTCATGAAAAGCGATCAAGGTAAGACATCATATTAGCAGAATGAAAGAAATTAGGTACCTGGGCATCTCAATTGGTTAAGCATCCAGCACTTGATTTGGACTCAAGTTGTGATCTCAAGGCCATAGAATTGAGCCCCACATTAGGTTCCATGCTCATCATGGAGTCTACTTGCTCCTTTCCCTCTGCTCTTCTCCCTGCTCTCACTCTGTTTCTCTCTCAAATATATAAACAAAAAACAAATAAATAAATAAATACATTCTTTAAAAAAAAATGAAAGAAGGAAAAAAAATCCACATGATAATCTCAATTGCTACATAAAAACATCTGACAGAATTCAATAGTGTTTCATGATTAAAAACAACAACAACTCAGTAAAATAGGAATAGAGGGAATTATCTCAACATAATAGAAGCCACATATATAAAATCCACAGTAAACATCATACTCAATGGTAAAATACTGAAAGCTTTTCTTCTAAGGTCAGGAGTAAGGCAAGAATGTTTTTTTTTGCTGTTTCTATTCAATATAGCACTGGAAAGTCTCAACAGAGAAATTACACAAGGAAAACAAAATAAATTCATCCAAAATGGAAAGAAAGAGATAAAATTATCTCTGTTTGCAGGTGATATGATCTCATATGTAGAAAACCTTAAATATTCCACCAAAAAAAATGTTCAAACTAATAAATGAATTTAATAAAGTAGCAAAATATAAAGTCAACACACAAAAATCAATAACATTTCTATTCACTAACAATGAACAATCTGAACAGAAAGTTAAAAAGAAACAATTCCATTTATAATAACATCAAATATAATAAAACATTTAGAAATTAATTTGATGAAGGAGGTATAAGACTTGCACAATTAAAACTGTAAAACATTGCTCAAAAAATTAAAGAAGACATAAATAAATGGAAATATATCCCATGTTCGTGGAATAGAAGACTTCATATTGTTAAGATATCAATCATAATCAAAGCAATCTACAGATACAGTGCAATCCTCATTAAAATCCCAATGATGTTTTTTACAGAAATAGAAAAATCCATCTCAAATTTCATATGAAATATTAAGAAATTCCCAATAGTCAAAGCAATCTTGAAAATAATAAATCTGGAGGACTCACACTTCCTAATTTAAAAACTTTTTACAAGGCTACAGCAATCAATATGATACTGGCATAAAGACAAACACACAGACCAGTGGAATAGAACAGACCATGCAACAGACATATATGGTAACATAATACTTGACAAGTGTGCTAAGTCTAGTAGGGAAAGGACAGTCCTTCCAACAAATGGTGCTAGGAAAACTTTGTATTCACATAGAGCAGAATGAAGTTGCACCCTTACCTAATACCATATACAAAAATTAAATTAAAATAGATTAAAGACCTAAATATAAGAGCTAAAACTGTAAAACACTTAGTAGAAAACAAAGGGCAAACTTCACAACATTGGACTTGGCAAAGATTTCCTAGATTCAACCCCAGAGGCAGAGAGAACAAAAGAGAAAGAAAATACTTCATAAAAAATGTAAACTCTTCTCAAAAGACACTATCGCCAGAGTAAAAAGGCAACACACAGAATGAGAGAAAATATTTGCAAGCCATGTATCTCTTAAGGGATTAGTACCTAGAATTCCTACAGAACTCTTAAAACTTGACACCAAAAGAAAACAAACAACATGATTCAAAAATGGGTGAAGATCTTGAACAGGCATTTCTCCAAAGGCATGCAAATAGCCAATGAGCACATAAAAAGGTGCTCAACACTACTAAGGATTAAGAAATGCAGAAGAAAACTATAATGAGATTTCCACCTCATACCCATGAGGATGGCTCATAACAAAAACAAAAAGAAAAGCAAAAACAAAAACGAAAAACAGAACTCCAAAAGACCAGAAAATAACACGTTGGTAAGAATGTAAGCATTGGAACCCTGGTCACTATAGGTGGAAATATAAAATGGTGCAGCCACTGTGCAAAACAATATGCATCTTCCTCAAAAAATAAAAACAGAATTACCCTGTGATCCAGCAATTCCACTTCTGGATATATACCCAAAAGAACTGAAAGCAAAGTCTTTAAGAGATACTTGGCGATTCGTTCATCAACTGATGAATGGATAAGGAAAATGTGGTAGATACCTACAAGGGAATATGAGCCTTAAAAAGGAAGGAAATTCTGACACATGCTACAATATGAACAGATTTTGAAGACATCATGCTAAGTAAAATAAGCCAATCATACAAAGATAGGTACTATATGATTCCACTTACATGAGTACTTACAGTGGTCAAAATCATAGAGGCAGAAAGCAGAACAGGGGCTTCCAGGGGCTGGAGATAAGAGGGAAATGAGAAGTTATAGTTTAATAAATATAGAATTTCAGTTTTACAATATAAAAGTAATGTAGAGATGGATGGTGGTGATAGCGCAACAATATGAATGTATTTCATACCACTGAGTGTGATGGTAAATGTCATGTTGTATGTATTTTACTATAATGAAAAAAATTGGAGAAAAAGGACATACAAAGCTTTCCATATGAGCAAAGTTACTCATTGCAGCATTGCTAATAACTGTAACACACTAGTGACCATGTAAATTTTCATAAATTGAAGCTTGGTTGAGTAAACGTTGGTAACATACAGAATGAATTGCTATGCCACTGTGAAAGAATGAGAGTGGAAGGGGAGGAAGAGAATTTGATCTATACGAACAAATAAGAAATGATTTCTGACATTTATTATAAAGTAAAAACCAAAGTGCAAATGACTTTATATGATTGCCTTTTGTGTAAGAAAGCAGGAAAGATCATTGAATTTGTTATCTCAAGAAGTGAGTGGGAATCAGATGAAAGCATTGAAAATTGGGAATAGATACATAAATATGCTTTTTCTTTAGTTTTGACTTTTTTGTATTTTTATATTTAAAATTTTCAAAAAAATCAAATCAAATCGACATGAGTGGGGGAAAAGCCTAGTGTGGAATATAAACATAAGCAAGTGAATGCAGTTTGAATGAGTAGCATAATCACACTGAGGGGGAGGGGTACAACTGATTTAATTAACTTTTGAACACAGTGTTTTGACTTTATATTGTAGAATGAAAGAACAGTAAATACATTTTGAACTCTAGAAGTGGATTGAATTTTATGCTGATATAGATGAACAATTATAAAACCACTTTTAATATATTCTGAGATTAAGCCTGTAAATAAATATATCGAGGATACAGGAGTTATGCAGTGGAAATGTAGGAGACCAGAGTAGATTCTATGGTGATGGATTAGTTGTAGAAAGAGAAACATGAACTTGTGAGCTTCATCTCTAACTAGTAGATGCATATAGACAAGAGATAGATGATAGATAATATAGTTCGATGTGATAGAAAAAAGAGAAAGGAAGAAGAGGATGGAAGGAAGGAGAGAAGGAAGAAAGGAAGGGAAAGGGAGAGAGAGAGAGGAAGGAAGGGCAAGGGAAGGGAAGAGGAGTGAAGGTAAGAAAAAGAAAAAAAGAAAAAGAAAAAGAAAAGAAAGAAGGAAGGAGGGAGGGAGAAGAGGGAGGAAAAGAGGAAGGAAGAAAGAAAAGGAGGGAGGAAAAATGATAATTCTCTACTGCCAAATAAACAGCAGTATGAAAATGAAAGAACTAACAAAATCCTCAGTTTGGGTTGTTTTTTACCTCCTTCCTGCTCAGCTTCTTCACCTTTTCCTGGGCACCACTCAGGAAATGACGTTTTTCCAGCTCTGTTTTTTCTCTCAGGGATTATAGTCCTTCATGTCTGGATTGATTGGTTGCCCCAACCTCTCACTTTTGTTCTTGAGAGTCCCCAAAGCTTTACAGTCACCCCCAACAGCACTTCTCTGGCTATCCTCTTCCTAGACCCCAGATCAACAGCTGAGAAATATTCTGAAGGGAGAAGTGTCATTCAGAATACTGGTCGACTAGGGAGCACCTGAGTGGTGCAGTCTGTTAAGCCTGGAATCTTGGTTTAGGTTCAGGTAGCAACCTCGGGATCATGAGCTCCGACCCGGGTGGGGCTCTGTCTTCAGCACACAGTCTGTCCCTAACCTCTCAACCCTAACTGCTTTGGCAGCTGCTCAGTGGAGATGATTTTAGTATACCATCTAGGTTCTAGAATTGTTCTTGAGGAGAGTATTGGTCTGATGCAAACTTTTCCAGTATGTCTTGAAGAGGAATCTAGACAAAACATTTCACCACTAATTTTGATTTTGTTACTGCACTACCAGTATATGATAGTGTTGAAGAGAACATGCCCTAAGTTAGATATATCTGTGTCCAAATTGCAGGTCCACTGCTTCCTATGTAATGTGGGCAAATGTTTTAAATCTTTTTAAGATTATTTATATTATCTGTGAAATGAGGATATAATAGTGACTATCTCATAGGAGTATTGTGATGCATAACTATAATAATGTACATCATATAATAAAAACTACCTTGGTAGCTCTTACAGTATAAATACTAAAATTTACTTGAGATTAGTGCAGATGTCATTGTTCTGTGTTTGCCATACATTGACTTCACACTGATAGTCAAAGCAAGAGCTAACTTGTGCTTCTAAGGCCTTGAAATAGAGGGATCCAGAGTGTACAAAGTGATACATATTTTTAAGTATCCATTCATGAAAAGTATGTTTTTTATTTATGCATGAACTGAATTTTCAACTCCACTTTTGAAACTACATACTGAGTAATCAAGTTTAAAAATATGCCTTCCATAGCACATACTTCAAGAATTAAAGAACTATAGATATTTTATATAATTTTATCATCAACTATCAGCTTTTTGAAAGATTATTCATAAACTATACTTAGGGAAGAACTTTGGGGAAAAGGAACATTGGCAAATGTGCTCAGGAGGACTCTGTCCCAAACCTGGTATTATTTAATAATATTATTTAATAATATTATTTAACTAGGATGACAAGAAAATGTGGAACAAAATAAATTCAAAATGGCCTTAAGAGGTAAAGTTGATGTAGAGGAATGCAGCATTTTTTCTTAGATGATTTCTTGGGCAGTAGAATTTACAGAAAGTTGGAAGAGGGAGTAAAAAATGACCAAAGAGTTTGCAAAAGAACACAACTTACTAACATGGCACATAAATTATTCTTTAATGAAAACAAATTTAATATGTGAAACGGTCTTCTTATTATACCCAGGCAAGGAAGAAGATACTTCTAAACACACTGCATTTTTTGATCTGAGAATTTTCTAAAGAAGGAAGTCTTTGGAAAGAAATTGTTATTTTTATAACACATTTACCAGATAATTATTAGAATATTGCAAATAACAAATTAGAAGTAACCTGAATTTGTAACC
This sequence comes from Mustela nigripes, assembly GCF_022355385.1. Classification (NCBI taxonomy): domain Eukaryota; kingdom Metazoa; phylum Chordata; class Mammalia; order Carnivora; family Mustelidae; genus Mustela; species Mustela nigripes. Next base: position 9,527,833 of record NC_081561.1, read on the forward strand.
ACAGAACAGACACTGTATTAGAATATTAGATAAAACATAGAGTATTAATTAAAAGTCTGTATCACTCAATGTAAAATAGTTACTTTTGTGAACAGAAAATGAGTACAATATAGTATCTATTCCATAATTAAAATACATAGAACTTTGTATTTAATTTGATAAGGACCAGCAAATAAAATAAAGGCATAAATATGATTATTAGTACATAATCTAGGTAGTTTTAACTTTCTTCTGATTTCTGTTGTTGTTATGCTATTATTATGGATTAATAGCTTGAAGTATGATCATCTTGGTGATAAATAATGATAATGAGTAGAGTATAGAATAAAAGCTAACTGTAGTAAAAATGTCCTCTCATTATAGGTCACTATATTCTATTACCAGTAAGGCAGCCAGTACCAAGGACTTTCAGAGAAAAGAAATATTAAATACTTTTAATTTTATACTTAAAGTTTTCATATCTTAATTGTGATATTAAAATATCATCAAGAAAACAAGACTAGGATTTAAGTTAAATTTAAATATTCATGAATAATCACCTGTTAAGCCAGTAGAACAAGGTGTAGATCTTTATAATTTTCTCTTCAATTTTCTTACTGTCCTGCCTTAATATTTTAACTATCACAAAATTGGAAAAATATCCTCTGAACTTTAATACTACTAGCAGGTAAGGAATTATTATAATCACCTTATTTTATTGGGAATTTTTTGCTGTAAATTTAAAACCAGATCCCAGTATAATGTTCATGTTTCACAATGATGTAGAAGGCTAATGGAATACTATTATCCTCTTCCTCAGAAACCAAGGTTCAAATAAGATTCTTCTGCATTAACCATTTGAAGAGAGACCTACATACATAGCACAAAATTTTCATGGTCTCTCATGCCAGAGAAAACACAGTTCGTCAGTCTGCATAGAACAGCCTTGCAGAGTTGAGATAAAATAATCCAAAAAACTAAAATTGTTATGCTTAACTTCAGGTCTTTAACATAATTTGCTTAATGAAATTTTGTTTGCTAGTTTTTACTAGGAAGAAATTAAGGTAATTTAAATTCAGAATTCCTTACCTGATAAATGACTTGAATTCTAGTTATAAATAAATAAAACAAGTGTTCAGAATCTTAGAGAATGAAAGGTTCCATAAGGACTGACAAATGTTTTAATAACACATGAATTTTTATGCCATTGGTGATATAACTGGAAATCAAAAAGTATATTAAATATGAACAACATATAGAAATATAATAGTTTATCATTTCAAATTTTTTTTATTTCTGCATATCCAAACGAACATATGAAATTTGAGATTGAAAACATCTCATTCATTATTCAAACCTTATTTAAAACAACTCTGCACACACCAAGAAAGAAGAATTCTCACCTCTTTCTCACAGAGTGATAGAGAAATTATTGCTGGAATCATTTGTCATTTAGATTGTTTTCCAGGAACAATGAAACTCAAAGGCAAGAGCCGGAGTAACAAGTATCTCAAATTTTAAGAAACCCTCCTGACAACAAACAGCCATTTGATATTCTACGTTTCCCTCTCATTCTGAAACAGTATTTCTTTTCTGGTTACCTATATTCCAGAATTCATCAAATTTCAAGTGATCTTCAAGCCAGAATTGACAGAGGAAACAAAGGCCATTGGGTAGCCTCAGATGTTGGGAAAATAAAAACATTAATGTCAGAGTTGGGACTAGTTTGTATGCTAGCTGAAAAAAAGGTTAAGACACTATTAATAATAAAAAAAAAAAAATCCTCAATACAAAAAAACACTTTTACAGATTAGACTGAAGCCACAGAAGACAAGAGAAAGGAGAGAAAAAATTTAGGAGAAAATGGTGGCAAAAACAGAGTTCCGCAGTGAGTATTCCAGATGAAATGAAACAACTGTTTAGAGTTAAACTACAACCATTGCCAGCTCAGACTCCTGCTTCCAGGGAAACATGTTAATAAGCCATGTTATGTAAAGGGATACTCACCCTTAGGAAAGTCTCACCCTTAGGAATACTCACCCTTAGGATACTCAACCTTAGGATACTCACCCTTAGGCTTAGGAAATCTGGGTAAATTGGTGGGGAGCAAGCGAAACCAAAATCTTTCAGGTCTAGGACCACAACACATATCATAAGCAGGCACTGACCCCCCAAAACTATATTGGTTGACATTCAGAATGGCCTTGAACCAAAACCAATTTAAATTGTTTTGTTTCATTTCAACAAGAGAAACAATTGGATAGTTTATTAATGTTTCTATCAAAAATAGTTAAATAATGGCAAAAAAAGTTAAATACCAAATTATCCAGGAAAATCTCTTCTCTATTGTTTATCTAAAGTAGTTTCTATCCTTACTGAGCCCTCTGACCTTCAAAATGGAATGCGTACTTTTTGAATTTCTGAGATCTGCTTCCTTCACATAGTGTTCCTTGCACAAAAGAAAAGCAGGAGGATGGGGTGTCTTGTTGGCTCAGACAACTCTTGGTTTTTTGACTCAGGTCACGATCTCATGAGTCATGAGCTCAAGCCCCACCCATGTTGACCTCCACACTCAGTGAGGGGTGTGGTTGAAGATTCTCTCCATCTGCCCCACCCCCTGTCTCTCTCTCTCAAATAAACAAATAAATCTTAAAAAGAAAAAGAAAGAAATGCTGGAAGAGACAGAACAAACAAATGAACATCAATTTATTTAATCAATGAATTATCCAATTAATAGAAGCTCTATTACTGTTTAATTGTTAAATTTATTTCATATCTTATTCATTTGACATTTGCTTGAATTGTTAAAATATAAATTATTTCTCAAGGTAGAATTTTACTATCATCATCTGGGACAACTTCCTTTCTATCCTGTAATTTTATGATTAAGGAAAAAGGCAAAATAAGAGTGATTGTATCTTATACCTGAGATCAATATAGGTAAGGTTCTATATATATATATATATATATATATATATATATATATGTGTGTGTGTGTGTGTGTGTGTGTGTGTGTGTATATATATGTAATTTTTTAAATCCCAAAAGTCTCCAAATTATTAATGTATTTTATATTACTTACAAACCAAGCTAGGAAACCATTTGGGAATGTGTGTAGGGTGGTTATGTTACAGGGATTCATATATTGCATAGCTGTTATAAACTTTTTAGAGAAAGGTAAATACCAACAAATAAATTTGAAAAAAATATATTATTTTTAAGTCTTCAATGATAAAGCAACTCTGAGACAACAAAAATTATGTAAAAGTGAAAGTAACATTTACTTTTCACAATACCATGTTTAAATGGCTTTGACAGTAAATTTATGCTCATTGAGTGTATCATACCTGTTCTTATTTAAAATGTTTTATTTAAAATTTATGTTTTGCCAAGATAAATTGAGTTGTCATTTTTATTAACTTGTACTTAATTTTATCAAAGTATGTCTATGGGGCTTTTTAAAAGACACCAACTCCTTTTTTTTTTTCCCCCAACAGAAATACAGACTTTTATTTATTTGTCTTTAAGTAATAATAAATCTCTGGAAATATTTTTCAGTTCAAGTATGACTCACCAAAGTCTTTCACTTTTAGTTTACATTAGTAAACAAGACACTTTACACAACAGATTTGTGAATTTCCAGTTCTGAACTCAGATAATACAAACTTTTCTCATTGGTGCCATTCAGCATTAGGCATTTCCTTGCTTTTTTTCAAAGCTCAAGCTGCTCTGAGAATTGTAACTTTGGTGCAATTTCCATAAACCAATTAACTATGGGTGTTTATCTGTTCCAAGAATGAGCAGGGGGTTCAGACCGAAGTGGGGGGAAGAGAGACCCGTACATGGAGGAGGCTGGAGGCTGGGGTAACAGGCTAGCAGATTTGTAGGCACAGAGTAATCTGGTCTCACCCATAATGAGCAAAATCAGACAGCTTTAATTTGTGTGCGTGTGTTTTGTTTGGTTTGGTTTTGGTTTGGTTTGGTTCTTGGTTTTTGTTTTGTTTTTGTGTTTTTTGTTTGTTTGTTTGGCTCCCTGACCACAAAAGGGAATGAATAGAGGACCCTATGTAGGAACAGGTTAGATGAGTCCTATGCAGTCAAAGGGAACAATACTGACATGTTAGTTGATCAGAAAGATGTTTTCACACTGTTTCTCATAGATGGTCCCTGGAGACAACTTTCTTTCTCTCTCTCTCTGTCTCTCTCTCTGTCTCTTTTTTTTTAATTACCAAGCATGACATTCATGGTTATTTCTTCTTTCCACCCAGTTGACTACAAAGGGTCTAGCTCTTCAGCCCCTTGTTGGTCAGGCCTGGGGGAGGAAGTGACAGAAGGCTCGCCTTATTTACCTTAGCGGCTTCCCGGTGTAATCTGGTTAATCATGTGGCTAATGGGAGGACACCACGGGTCCCCACACACTGTGCTCCACAATGAGGACTCATTCATATTTAATACAATAGAGTGTTTAAGTCATTCCACGCTTTGTGGAGAAGATTGGCTTTCTTTGTGTGTCGGCTCCTGCGAGGCCTGCTCCCCCCCACCCCGCCTCCTCTGTCAGACAGGCATATGTTCCAGCTCCTGCCTGCTGCAGCTGGACAAGGAAAGAGCAGGCTTCTTTCTTTGCTTTTTTTTTTTCTTTTTTTTTAAACCAATGAATTGATTACTGCGGTGTGAAATGTGGGCTGAAATGGTCCCCTCCGCCCCGTGGATGCATATATTAGCCTTTTGCTATTCTAATATTTCACAGCAAGGCATCTTAAGAGGAAGCAGGGCTCATGTTCCTCGAGTTTGCCATTGTGCAGACAACAATCTGTTGAGCACAAAAGAAAGATAAATAAATAAAAGCTGGTGAGATGTTGACCTTGTTCTTTGAGGACTACACATGGACAGACAGCACTGCTGAAGCCAGGCTCTGGAGTGAAGAATAAAGGTGGGGCACTTGGGTAGTGGGGCATATTCTCGGTCGCCTGGAATTTTAAAACATGCAAATTGAAACGAGCATCTCATCAAAACACTACACTTGGCCCATGGATTTGATTTTAGGGAAGAAAAACATGAGGTCTCCCTCCTAATGGGAGAGATAATGGGTACAAAGCTTCTGTCACACCCCACTGGAGAAACCGACATTTTGGGGGAATAATGGAAATTAATGACTTTTGATCTCTGAAACACAGATTTTAATGTTTTCAATGCTTTAATTTTTTTTTTCAAATTTGATTGAAAAAATAAAACAGTTCATTTACTACAGCTTTCGTCCTCTGTCTTCAATCTATTTCAAACTGACCGCTTTCATCCAGCCACTTTGGTGACAAGTTGAGTCCAAAAAACTAAGTATCACTCCCGTTTACATAGTAGGATATGGTTTAATTTCTATTTGGATAATGAGAACGGACTTTCAAAAGAAAAACATAAATTTTAACATATTTACTCCCAAATGTTATGAGATTGCTGAAGTCTTAGAGTCCTAAAATCTTTCATAAGCTGTTCTATATCTTAAGTCCTCTGGCAACAAGATCTGGAATAGAGAATTTTTATGAGAAGAGTCATGAGGAAGATCGTTTCTGTTTAGAGCAGCAAACGAACAAAAAGTCCTGAGTTGATTGGCCTCCACTTGAAACTGGTGGTTCTGATTCAACCCAATTAAAAAATACCCTACTAAAATGACATATGTGAAGTGATGATGATAACTATGTACCTATAAATGAGCCCCACTCACAGATTAATGAAAAATGGAGAATTATTGGCCAGTAGAATAAATAACCAAAGGAGATGATCACATTTATTTTTAAAACTGTATAAAGTTACCCTGGTCTAGGATCATTCTGATGCGAATACAGCCCAAAGCAAAGGATTAGATTGACTGATTGATCCCACTCCTGGTAGCCTCATAGCACTGTGCCATATTTAGCAAGGGAAGATGGTAGAAGCCATCCATATAGCTTTATGTGGACCTGGGCAGTGGACGCTTAGCTCCCATTACAAGCTTTATTTTTTACTTGCCAGTGTTGAGAAACATACTGCTTAAAACATTAAAGAGCTCACTTCTTTCTATTAGTCATTAAAAGGATAACCTCATTAACTATCCAAGACTGCAAAAGTAATTTAATAGTTGCTTTGGCTGATTCTATAAACCACATGTGAAATTGCTTGATTTGTTTCTATTTCTATAAGGCTCTCTTGCTTTTTATAGTCACCAAATGATGAGACATAAATTAGATATAATATAGAACTCTTTTATTACTGTTTAATGTTCATACACAAAACTATTCTATGTGATAAAAAAGAAAGCATTGCCTGTATTTCTCTATGATTTTTATGTAATTCATTGGAGAAACAAATATTTGAAGGAAGTTGAAAGTATCTCCTAAATGTAATTTATTAAAAATAAAAAGAAAAAAGAAGCTCAATATAGGGATTAACCCAAAGATTTTTCTGTGAATATGGGAAAAGGAAAAATAGAGAACGGGAGTCAATTTTGTAGAAAGAGAAGTCTTAAGTATCTTAGGTTAACTTTGTTTATTCAAATATAGGAAACCAAAGTGAACCAAAACCTTAATTAAAGTTTACTCTTGAGAGCTTCTCTCCACCCCTTACCCACCCCCCACCTCCCCAGCTGAGAGGTTTCATCTCCTTACCCTCCACTTCATTAGAGCCTTAACAATCCATTATCCCTTCCCTAATCCTCCACTGCGCCAAGGAGTGGGGTTATTAGAGGAGTTGAAGGGTTGCTGTCATTGTGATAGAGGTGTGAATTGATCACTAAGATGACAACTGGTGACAAGTGTGGTTTATTAGACTGCTACTTTGCCTCTTAATTACAACTGATTAGCCTGCCTGTGAGAGGTGGAAAACAGAAGAATTAACTGCTTTTGTTCTTGTCACCTACTACATTTACCTTATTGTTTTGATTTCCTTTTTAATGTGATGGGGTTTGTTTGTTTGTTTGTTTGTTTGTTGTGGGGTTTTTTTTTAACCTCACTAGGAGATCTAGACATTTCCCAAAGACCATAGTAAGAATCCTTATTTTCTAAACTGATATTTTTTCCTAAAATGTATTTCAAGAAGATCTACTTTTAAATTTTCCAGTATGAAATTTTTTCATTGAAACTTATTTCAAGGAAACCTAATTTTAACTGTGAAATTATTTCATGTGCCCCCAGTTGAGGTATTAATTTGGATTCACTTATATATTTGTTTTTCTCCATCTTAATTCAAATGAGACAAGTAGAGTTTTGGGAAGAGCAATCATATTTTCTGTACATTGGTTGTTTTCTGTTAAAGGAGAGAGCAAGTTGTAGCCTCTGTATTCCTTCATTTGCTTAGAAATATTTAAACACTAATAGCATATTATGAAATAATTGTAAGTTATTCTTTCACTTACACCTAAGATTAGCCTGGGATACACAAGTTACTTAAGGTTAACCGCTGAATCTACAATTGAAACCACGAGGATTTTAAAATATTGAATTTTTTTTTCCAAACATTTTTGTTTATCTTTTTTGTTTGCCTCTCTTTTTTTCTTTTTTTCTCATTGACCTGACTGATTTTTAAAGTTTTCCTTGAAATGCAGTTTTGTCCATCCTTATATGGATCAGATCCTGAAAGAACCCACACATTCAGCATTCAACATAGTGAAACTAGAGGTCATGATGGCCAACTTTAACAGTTAAAGTGAAGTATTCCTAATCCCTGGTTTACTAGTTAAAAATTGCTCTTTTGCTGATAACTCAAAGTCTTGATTTTCACTTACAGTGAATATTAAAGATTTTAACTTAAAAAATTTACAAATTTTTAATATGTAAAGTACAGCAATCAAATCAGTAGGACAAATACTATAAATGATTGCTTTCCTTTAGAATCTACCCATAGCAGATAAGAAATGTGTACATTTCCCTTCCCTTTGCATTCACTTACACCTGTTTTGAACCAAAGTCAAAGAAATAAAAAAGAAGGATCATGGCCTCATGGCCAACATCAAGGGGGAAAATTGGCCTTATTATTCTCAAAATGGACCCAATGGACCCTTGAAATAGCAGTGTCTCTTTTGATTATATAATATTCTGTATAGACAAAAATGGGCAGTGAGAACTAACATATTTTAAGAATCAAAATTTTCAAAATCACTTTTTTGCAAACTGTAGCTATTTTTTACAACAAATTATATGAAATCATAAGGTGTTAAAGCTGTACAATGGGTTAGAAATCAAACCAATCCCTCAGAAGTGTAGAAGCCTTAAAATATTAATCATATATATGTATATAAATATATTCTATATAATGTCTAATATACAGAGAACAAGTATTAGCCTCATATAAGTGATTTTGATCTTTGGACAATATGATTATTATTTTATTCATTATCTTAATACCTAAAATTTTTTGAAACAGGAAGATCAGTCAGCTGCTTACAGTTAATGATCAATAAATAATTAAATTTAAAATTAATGAGCAATTTGGTAGACTTTATAAATTATTATTTTTAATGTTAGATTTAGCTAATAATTATTGAGACAATGTAGAAGTACAGTTAAAGTGGATTCTGGTATCAGATTGTTTTATTTAAATTCTAATCCAACCACTTACTAACTTATATGGCAGTTTTCTGACCTATAAACTAGAAAGACTAGTAGAAATTTACACATATCTCTGGTATGAAAGTTAAAAGAAATAATATGTAGAAGGCATTTAGACAAGTGCTTAAAAAAATCTTCAGCTAATATCATACTTGATGATGAACAAATGAACACTTTCTTCCTAAGACAAACTGAGGGTTGCTGGGGGGAGGGGGTTTGGGAGAAGAGGGTGGGATTATGGACATTGGGGAGGGTATGTGCTTTGGTGAGTGCTGTGAAGTGTGTAAACCTGGTGATTCACAGACCTGTACCCCTGGGGATAAAAATATATGTTTATAAAAAATAAGAAATTAAAAAAAAAAAAAGATCAAGACAGAGATATTTTCTCTCACCACTTCTTTTCAACATGGTACTGGTAATTTTAATCTGGGAAATTAGTGAAAAGAAAGAAATAAAAGGCATTTCTATTAGAAAAGAATATGTGAAACTTTATTTACACATGACCTCCTATATAAAAAATCCTAAGGAATCTATTAAAAAAATGATAGAACTAAGAAATGATTGTATCAAGGCTGTAGGAAGCAAGTTCCATATCCAAATTTCAAATTTATTTTTATATACTAACAGTAAATAATCCAAAAATAAAATTGAAAAACAATTCCCTTCATAATTATTATTAAAAAAAAAAACAACCCTCAAATCTTTAGAATTCAACTTAACAGAGGAAGTACAAGACTTGTGGCTTAAAAACTATAAAACATTGCTGAGAGAAATTAAAGAAAAACCTAAATAAACATAGAGAGACATACTATTTTCATGGCTTGGAAATCATAATATTGTTAACAAGGCAATAGTCTCAAAATTGCTCTGTAGATTCAGTGCAATCTCTATCACCCAATAACTATTTTGTATAAATTGAAATGTTTGTTCTGAATTCATATAGAAATGCAAAGGACTCAGAGTAGCCCAAGTAATTTTGGAAAAGAATAACACTGTTGGAAAACTTAACACTTTACAATTTCAAAACTCACTACAATGCAACAGTAATATATGGTGTTGGTAAAAGGATAGAAAGGTGCCAAGATCATTCAATGGAAGGACTGTGTTTTCAACAAATAGTGTTGGGACAACTGGGCATTCATTTGCAAAGCAGTAAACTTTAATCCTTACCTCACACCATATAAAAAGTTGTTAAAATGCATCATAGATCAAAGCTAAAACCATAAGACTTCTAAAAAGAAAACTGAAAATTTTCATGGTCTTGTGTTAGGCAAAATGTTATTAGATATGACACTAAAACACATAAAAATTGATTAATTGAACTTTATTAAAATTCAAATTATTTATGCAACAAAGGTTAACATTTAAAAAATAAGACACAGGCAACAGACTGGGAGAAAGTATTTGTAAAACATTTATATATTAAAAGACCTGTTTCCAGAATATGCAAAGAACTCCTACAACTAACAAGAAGACAAAAAAATCCAATTTTAATAATGGAAAAATTATTTCAATAGATATATTTATAAAAGATCTGGAAATGGCCAATATACACATGGAAAAAGCCAAGAAGCATGTGCATATGCTAAATATCATTAGACACTGGGGAAATGCAAATAAAAACCACAATGAGCTATCACTTCACAGTGACTGGTCTGGGCATGATCACAAAGACAGATTGTAACAAGTAGCTAGTGGGAAGGTTAAGACTGCAGCCATTCTATAAAACAGTTCCATGGTTTCCCAAAATGTTAAATACAGGGTTAACACATGACAGTGCAATTCTACATTGAGTTATTTAGTTAAGAGGGATTAAAAATATATCCACACAAAGACCTATATGTCAATGTTTTTGGCAGCCTTATTTATAATATCTAAAAAATGGAAACAATTCAATATCCATCAGCTGCTGAGTGAAGAAACAAATGGGTTGTATCCAAACAACAGAATAGGATGTGAAAGAAAGAAGTACCAAGACATGTTACAACATTGCATTAGCCTTGAAAACATTATGTTAAGTAAAAGGAACTAAAATTTAAAATTTAAAAAGGAGGAAAACAAGAGATAACTTATTTATTATTTTTTTTAAATTTTTTTACTATTCCTGCCCAGAAGTATCCTGCAAATCTCAGAAAATGTCCATCCACCTAGAGACCAAGGGCAGGATGAAGGAAATTACTAGCAACCTTAGCCAGGTGATACATTGGTAGCATTATATAATTTTCTCTTATTTTATACTCACCAATCAGCTTATTACTTACCACAACTTTGACTGATTACAACAGTGTGACTGATTACAACAGCTGATTACAACTGCACTGCTAAAGAAAACATTATCTACTCTGATCTCTTTCTCATTTTAAACTAGAAAATTGGGATCGTAGGTTTCATTTGTGGCTTTTATGATTTCAAGTTATTGTAAATCTGGTCACCTGTGCTTGAGATATTTAAATAACAAAACAAAACAAACAGACAAAATAACCCTTACCTCTGGTTCTTTAAAGCTGGTGTTTAGCTTCTAGATTGGGATGAATTCACAAAGTACTTGCCATTTTGTGGTATCTGAGTGAAAAGTCAGCCTTCCCCACCTGCTATTCCTTTGCCTTCTGTGCACTGGATGTCTTTGGAGTTAAAACATTTTTAAAAGGTCATCTTCATACAATTTCATGTAATTTTCAGAAAACCTGAGTTTTGATTCTGTTTTCCAAATTCCACTTCGTTCCATTTTGTTGAGTACACCTCTATCTCTTTGTGATTCATGGAAAAGGAAAAGGGATGCTGAACTGAGAATCAAGAAACTTGGGTCTCTTTGCCATAGCTCAGAAAATAACTTGACTGTAACACACACTTTGTGGATCTTAATGACTATATCATTAAAATGAAAAATCAGATTAATCAGTGATTCCCAAAATTGTCAGTACACCAGATTTTCCATGAGAGCTTTAAGAACACAGGTAGATAGACAGATAGTAGTTAGATAGATAGATGATAGATAGATGATTGATAGATAATAGATGATGGATGAAAGATTATGATAATAGATAATTGATAGACATAAATAGATGATTGATTGATCTTTATTTATATTTATTTATCTATCTATCCTTATCTCTTTCTATCTACAGATAATATACAGATGATAAATATAGATGCACAGACATAGACATTAGACATAATAGATAGTTTTTACCATTACCAAGGCACACTAAATAGAAACTATGGGAATTGGGTCCAGGGATCTGTATTTAAAAGAGCATCCCAGTGGCTTCTTATGCTTAGCGATATCTGAGAAGGCGGACTTGGTGATTTCTTAGATCCCTTCAGTTCTTATATATATTTTTCTCTTTTTGTTTTATTGGTTTTATCTAAAAACTGTTTTTAGGTTGGACTTATAAAGGACTTGGCCTTTCATTGACTTCTTTTCCTTTTACAAACCTGTTCCCTCTTGATTCCTATCATTAATAGGGGATATAAAACAAATCACTAGGTGAGCCTCACATTCCAAATTCTAATCTTTCCTCTTTTGCTGATGTAGGGGTCCTTACCTAAGCTTTTCTCCCCATTTAAATTACCTTAATGACCCTTCAGGATGTCCTCCTGCTTGCACAATTAACAGACTGCAGCTGTACAAAATGCTGACATGGGGATTCTACTGTAGTACCATATAGAACACACACATAACTCCAGTTCTGCTTTATTAAACTGCTTGCCAATCAGATTACAAGTTTTGCTTCAAGGCCTTTCAGTCTGCCAAGCTCTTCTGAATCTATTTTCTCTGATGTGTCGGCACCTATCACAGCTCAGGTGGCTGGACAGCCAGCGGATGCTGATTTGTATGCCAAAGACCTGTAGACAAGTCTATCCTCTGGATTGTATATGTTCACCAACAGGGGGATGCATACCAGTGAAAATTCAAAGGTAATCCCAAAGCCTCCTGTTAATCAAGAATTGCAAAATACCTGCCTACCAAACCAACATGGCTCATTTGCATATTATCCCTTATAATCACTTTATTAACTCCTGTCTACCCTCTGGTATGGTGGAGGTGCTAATGAGCAGTGAAATGAGTTGGGCTTAGGAAGTACAAGACATCAGGAAACATGATAATTAGTCCCCAAATAATGGAATTTGGGAAGGGGTTACATTGCCATACTCTTTTCTTACTGCCCTTGCTTTACTTCTAATTGAAGATGGTCAAGATCTTCAGTTGCATTCAACAAACATTCATCTAACACCTGCTGTTGGCCAGAACTGGGCTGAGGGCTGACCAGTTACACAGGGAAGTAAAATATATTGTGCATTCTGTACCCTAAGGGGCCAGTCAATGCAATAACGACAGTAAGACCCACAAACTAATGATTATAATCTAAGATATAATACAGACATTTCTCAGTTCCACTGCCTCCTTTTTTTGGGGGAGGGGGAGTGGCTAGGATACTACAAAGCAAGTTATATAAGCACATCTCCTTACAAGTGTTTGAAATCTAAGAATGTCAGTAAAGTCTCAACAGCATAGCCAAAATAGAATGGTTTCATTGGCAACTTTTGTTCACAGTACAGTCACATCAGCTGTATTAATAGATAGATAGGCAGGTGGTTAGATGATACATGATAGATAAACAGATATATGCATAGATAGATGATGGATGATAAATAGACACATATAGATAGATGATTGATAGATGGATAAATTCTAATAGATACCTCTATATGCAGATAATAGATAAAGATACATAGATATAGCCATTGACATACAGATACCTGTTACCATCACCATAAAACAGGGACCTGTTTTAAAAGAGGTTCCCAGTTATTTTTTATGCTTTGCCAAGTCGGAGAAGTTCTGGACTTGATGATGTCTTAGATTTCTTCAGCTCCTAAATTCTGTTGTTCACACCTGGCATAATGGCATAATAATTATGCATTCAGGAACTCAGAGAGATTTTGGTGCCTAAAAATGATAATCAGTGGTTTTTCCTTTGGGTTTGTTGATATCTATAGAACCAGAATCTCCAGACCCAGAGATATGCCTCTAAGTTCTGAAAAAGTTGTAAAATGTGTTTCTTCTGCAATGAATGTGCATTCTGTTATCACTGTGAATATGATAGATCCAGCAGAGACAAAACGTAAAAGTGATAGCTCAACACCAAATGTAATAATAGAAAAACAAAAGAGATTATGAGTTTTCATGCAGAAAGTTTACCACTCGCATATATTAAAAAGTGAAGAGAGCTTAGCCAGCAGTTCTTCTGAAAGAGCAAACAAGTAAGGTTTTTAAAAACATGGATGCTTTTAACGCTACCATAAGACATTTGTAGGACAGTAGTGATTGACTTTATTCATAACTCATGTAATGATGTTTTAAATTAATTACCTCAAATGTATCACCAAAAATCCCAATATTCAAAAGTATGCCACAACATCAAGAAACAAAGCAGAAAAGAGAACTCCTGGAGGGGGACATATATGGAAGACATACATGTGAACAACTATGTTAAAATGATTTTTTAAAATAAAGTAAATATAATAATAAATATTCCCATCCTAAAACTGGCCTACAAGAATGCCTGTTTGAACTAGGTCTTGACTCAAAACAAAACAAAACAAAAATACAGCAATTATTATGTGTGTGTTTCTTGGTGCCCTGGATTTACAAGGGTGTCTTTCCACGGAAAATGTGCTTGTACTATTCACAGCATTGGAAAATCAGAACTTTACCCGCACCAGGAATCTTGACAGAGCTTCAGAAAGTCTTGTAGCATCCATTACAAAGTTTTGTCAATATTCAATACTACTTGCTTTTAATTGTAGGAACTCTACTGCGTTTCTTACTTCTGCAATTCAAAGGTATTTACCAGTGTCTATTTCTCACACCAGGAGTAATGTATCAAAATTTGCATCTGTAATATTGTGGTATGATTCCTGGCACAGAGCTCCTAAAACTCTTGTAATTTCCTAAGTGATAGGAGCATCTTTTGTTCTATTTGGTTTAGTCCCCAATTCCTTACATAAGAACTTATAAAATTCTTGGAATCTCTGGGATGACAACAGTGTCTTTTGTATGCTAATGAGATGACTGGTGATCAGCCCCCCTAGACAGCTTCAGGATGGGGACTTCTCATCAGATTTGCAAACTGTAACTTTCAGCTTCACTCCTGACCTCTGGGGAGTTGCAAGGGGCTGGAGACTGTAGTAATCACCAATGGCTAATGTTATTTAATGAATCCTGCATGTATAATGAAAACCCATACACTATGGGGTTCAAATAACTTCTAGGTCAGTGAACACACTGAATTGTTTGGAGTGTGCACCCAGAGAGAACTAGGAAGTCCTTCACCCATTCCTGCCTCCATACCTTGCTTTATGAATCCCTTCTGTTTAGCTTTTCCCAAATTGTATCCACCTAACAAACCAGCAAATGTACATATACTTTTCCTGAGCCCTCTGAGCCATTCTAGCAAACTGTCAAATCCAAGGAGATGGTCATGGGAACCTCTGATTTACTACTGGTTGTTCAGAAATATAAGAGGCCTGAGACTTGTCTTTGGTGTTAGAAGTGGGGACACACTTGTGGTCTGAGTCCTTATTCTGTGGAGTCTGCATTGATTCTGAGTAGCTTGTATCATAATTGAACTTAATTGTGGGATACCCACTTGGTATCTGGAGAGTTGAAAAATTGATTGGCACGAGAAAAAACTCTTACATTTGGTGTTGGAAGTATTCTGTGAGTAGAAAGAAATAGTAGCATCCTCTTTAGAATTGTTTTGAGAATACTTCATTCTAACCAGGTACCACTTACTTGTCTAGCTATTCCTCTGCTAAGCATAATCTGTATCACACATTAAGAGGAAACCGTGAGTATGAATTCATTTCTCCAAGCTGTGTAGACAAAATATTTTCTCTTGGGCAGCCTTGGAGAAGTCACCAAGATGACTTCATTACTTATTTTAGATACATGTGTTGAGTGTCTGATTTATTTGAGGAATATCTCCCATGATTGGGATGCCATGATGGACAAGATAAACAATGGCTTTCTTCTCAAAAGCTTAGGATCTGTTGAGTAGAGCCATCCATCTTGTGCCAAACAATCTCCATTCTCAAAGTCTTGGGATTGTGGATGTCCATGAACTCTTTTTTTTTTTTTTTTTTGGCTCTGGGTAATCAATTAATTCTCCTTAGTACACTCTCCTTCATAAAGCATGCCTGTCCTCTCTCTTACCCTCATGCCCACCCAAATCTGCTCTGCTGCCAAGTATTTTCCTAGCAGCTTCATTGCAAAATATTTTTCAGTTCTCCACCTGTAGTATACACCAATTCGTTGGCACCCATGGAGCTGGAATCTACATTGTATATAAACAAGGAAATCAAGACAGGAGCTGAAGACGAGATGCTCATTTCCATGTCAGATGTCTATTATATATACCCAACTGATCCACTAAAAACAAAGCTGCCCTTTTGATGAACACACAACATATCCAGAGAAAGCAGATTTCAGTTTGTTTGTTTTTTTGTTTAATTATAGTACTCATTAGAAACAGTTTCTTTAATGTCTTCCCAGAGTTTCATGAAAATGAAGATGCAATCATTATTTTATATGTAATTTCTTCATACAGTATAACTGAAGATTAGTGCTTATGATTTTCAAACTTAAGAATTCCTATTTAATTGGCTTTTCCATGCACTCAGATCACAGAACTTTTCCTAACTAACTATAGTTATATATGCCAAGGAAAAATTTCTTCATATAGACATTAGAAAGAAATTATCTTTGGAAGAATCCTTCACAGAGGAAGAACAACCCTATTGCCATGGGACTGTGTTCCAGTGGCATTTATCCCTTGAGTTCCTGACCTTTAGTCATGGTCCTTGCTTCTCTGCATCAGCCCAATACATCTTTGTATGCTTTGCATGTTCTACTCTGGGACTGAATGATTTCGTGTGTAGGCTGAGGATTACCACATAGGTCTCTATGCATCCAAAGCGATAGTGTGTTTTCAGAACAGTGTAAAATACTTTCAGTGTTAACTTGAATTGGAAAACACAGAACAAATAAAAATTATTTGGATATTTGCATACATGACTCATATCTTCCTTTGTTTACTTTGTTGTCTTTTTTTGTTGTTGTTCTGTTTGTTTTTTTTTTTAAGTCAAACTTCCTATATGTTGATTTTCTGGCTTTGAGGGGTTAGAAGTGGAGAGTTTTGCTTCACTGTGCAAATCCATGTAGAGACTAGAGACCGACACACTCTGTGTAGTCTACATCGAACCCCACAGGACATTTAAATTGTGAAAAGCAAACCTGGATCACTTTACCTTGACAACTGTAAATGACTGGGTTGAAGAACAAAGGACATCATTCTATACTGACAGAACAGGGGATAGGAAAATAAGTAAGAAAAACAGGAGAAAGTCCTGAAAAAAAGAACCTTTCAGTTCTAGAAGGAAAGACACTTTATTAATGTTCCTCTCATAGCATGATCAGAGTACCTTCTAACCCTACTCTTGAGTGGTCATATGTACACACGACATTGAACATATCTTGCTCCCTGATGGATGCATTTCTCAGCATCATGCAAATTGAATGTTGGGTATTCCCTGAAACCAGGATTTCTCTTTTAAAAGACAGCAGTTCTGATGCGTAAAGCTCAGAAAGTTCTGCTGAGATTGATGGTTCAGCTCAGAACTCTGACATTTGGATTAAAGCCATACAGAAATGAATCTTGTATTTGACATTTAAAAGGGAGGCTTTTCTACGCTTCTTGTTTCCTAAATCACACCAAAAGGAACTGTTATGACAGAATGGGCTGAGAAATCCCTCCCATTCATTTCTGTATTTTCCCACACAACGGCCAATGAATTGAGGCTCAGAGTCATTACATACTTGGCGTCACAGCAACATACAATCTAGTGAAGCAGTTCACAAATACTAACAATCCCCCCCCCCATTTTTTTAATAAAGAGAATAGCAGAATTTGATTTGCCAACCACATCCACTGGGATCTTTAAGAAAGCACAACATTTGAAATGGCTTTTTTCCTTCTTGCTGAAGATGTGTGCCTCTCTGATTCTTTTTGAGAAACAGGGCAAGAAGTAGATTGGCATGAACTGCTACAATCTGAGTGTTGAAAAGAGAATTTCAATGAGTCTAATAAAATTCCTCATGTAAATAAAACATTTAGAGTCTTTACTCTGAAATGAAGCAATATATCAGCTTGATAGTTGTATTTATAAATCCCCACAAGTTCAAGATCAATTAATATTTAACTCCAACATGTTTATCAGATATAATAAGATGATTCTCTCTCAACATTTTAGAATGGGAAACTTTGACATCGTTTTCTATAAAAGTTAGGGGCACTTGAAAGGACAAAATATGCTTTTCCAATGCCATGGACTTGAGTTTTCAATAATGATGAATGGATTAGAGAATGCCTTTAAAGTATAGTCATTTATCTCTGTCTAGGTTATTCAAGACAATTCTTGTTGTACTTCTAAATGCTTCAATTTATATCTCTTCTTTCCTGAAGTCATGGCTACAATTAAGTCATTAGTAAAATTGTCATTGTGATATTCTTTGTCAAAGCCTCCTGAAATACGATGATACAGAATACGTGCATTTTATCACCTAAAGAACCTAAAATAAACCATCACATCTTCTGAACCTACACGTATTTATTTAAAAAGTGTATTTGAAATTGGAACTGTAGTCGAAAAGGCTGATTCTATTTTTAACATACCTTTAAGGCAATTAGATTAAAATAAATAGGTAAAATATAATCATCTAGTGGCTTTCTCTCAGGTTCAAGTCAAATTTTATGATTTGAACCCTCTTTGCCAGCTCCTTGAATCTATGCAGTAGCTCTTCATCCACACCATTTTCCCTGTGTCCTCAAGTCATGCCAAACTTATCCTTTCATTTCATGAGAAGGAAGAAGACCTACTGTCCTAAAGCACTTTTGATTTTTTAGAAATAAAATTCTTTTTTCTCCTAGATAAATGTTGCTGGGTTGTGTGTTTATGTTAGGGTCGTAAATGCTCTGGATGCAAACTGTGAACACAATTCTTACACAACTCATTTCAGTTACTCATACTTTTGTACGCTGCCACCTCCTTAAATATGTAGCTCTTTTCCACAGAAAAGAACATAACTTTACTAGAGTATTTATTACAGTCAGTACATACGGGTCATTATGTTAGGTGCTGGGTACTCGGAGGAGGCAAATGACACAATCCCTTGTCCACAGAGCTCACAACTAAACCATCACGGGAAATAAGTGCAGGCTTTTTTCCAGAGTGAAGGAAGAGACGTAAGCAGAGTATCTATAGGGACACATAGTCCGACCTGCTCACTCTGCTTGGATATTAGTGAAAGATCTTGGAACAGGTCAGATATGAACTCATTCTGAAGGATATGTAGAAGTGAAGTATTTGGGGATGGTGGTTAGGGCAGGGGCCCCACAAAAAAAGAAAGAGAAAGAATGAAATATCAAGACTGCGGTACTATCTAGCACGTCCTGGGAGGTAAGAGTGCATCTGTATTCCTGTGAGAAGACCAAGATTGAGAGAGAGGACAGGAATTGTTGCTGAATGAAAGACCTTTCATGCCAAGTGAGGAAGAAGAATTAGGAGACTGTTGTGCAGGCCAGTGGCCACAGGGATGGCAAAGGAGGATCTGAGAGATATTAGGAAGAGTGAATCCACATTTTTTAATTTATCTGTATTGTGTTTATTGCTATAAAAATCTACACACTTTAATTTCACAATGCCACTTTTTTCACATGGAAGAGATATATGGTCCCTCTTTAAGATGTTATTACTTTCTTTTGTCTTTTGATTTATTTATTTATTTATATTTTTTCTTTTTATTTTTTATTAACATATAATGTATAGTTAGCTCCAGGGGCATAGATGTGTGAATCATCAGGCTTACACTCCCCATAGCACATAACCTCCCCAATGTCCATAACCCAACCGCCCTCTCTCTATTCCCCTCTCCCTGGCAACCCTCAGTTTGTTTTGTGAGATTAAGTCTCTTATGGGGGGCGTCTGAGTGGCTCAGTGGGTTAAGCCTCTGCCTTCGGTTCAGGTCATGGTCTCAGGGTTCTCATCGGGCTCTCAGCTCAGCAAGGAGCCTGCTTCCCCCTCCGCCTCTGCCTACCTCTCTACCTACTTGTGATCTCTCTCTCTCTGTCAAATAAATAAATAAAATCTTAAAAAAAAAAAAAAGTCTCTTATGGTTTGTCTCCCTCCCGATCCCATATTGTTTCATTTTTTCCTTCCCTATCCCCAAACCCCCCATGTTGCCTCTCAAATTCCTCATATCAGGGAGATCATATGATAATTGTCTTTCTCTGATTGACTTATTTCGCTAAGCATAATACCCTCTAGTTCCATCTACATTGTTGCAAATGACAAGATTTCATTTCTTTTGATGGTTGCATAATATTCCATTGCATATATATACCACATCTTCTTTATCTGTTCATCTGTTGATGGACATCAAGGTTCTTTTCATAGTTTGGCTAAGAATCCACATAAATTTATCTTGGATCTAATTTGGACCTTCACAGAGAATAAATCAAGATTTATGCCTACCAGCAGTCTTTCTTGGGCATCTCAGTGGATGTATAGGACATTCAATAAGGTGAAAAGAATTTGGGGGCAGAGCATAGGGTGGAGTGATCAGTTTAACTGCTCCACGTTGAATTTGAGCCAAGACCTTCACATGGAGACATTCAGTGCATTGAATTTATGGGTCTGAAGCTCAGAAGAAAGACTTAGAGGTTTTGAATGAGAGGCACTATAGGCGCCTGGGTGGGTCAGTCAGTTAAGCCTCGGACTCTTGATTTCAGCTCAGGTCATGATCTTAGGGTTGTGAGATTGAGTGCCATAGGGGACTCCACCAGGGGGTCCACTTGGGATTCTCTTTCCCTTGTCCTCTACCCCTACCAAGCCCCACCCCACCATTTACACACACGCTCTCTCTGGAATAAATAAATAAATATTAAAAAAAAAAAAAGAATGAGACACACTGTTTTAAGCTAGAGATAAAATAAGATTTCCAAGACTAATGTGTAGCTAAATGCTGAGAAGACTGAGCTCAGAAATCTGTGGAGGGGTCGCCTGGGTGGCTCAGTTGGTTAAGCAACTGCCTTCGGCTCAGGTCATGATCCTGGAGTCCTGGGACTGAGTTCCACATCAGGCTCCTGCTCCATGGGGAGTCTGCTTCCTCCTCTGACCTTCTCCTCTCTCATTCTCTCTCTCACTCTCTCTCTGAAATAAATAAATAAAATCTTAAAAAAAAAAATCTGTGGAACATATATTGTGAAGGTGATGGTGAAAGCTGCTCTATGACTGGCTAGAAATAAGAGAGCAACCAGAAGAAACTGAGTCAGGAAGGAAGGAAGGACGGAAGGAAGGAAAGAAAGAAGGAAGGAAGAAAAAGGAGCGGAAGGAGAAGGGGGAGAGACAAGCATGTGTCAACACTCTGCTTCTTGCAAGCCCCAGAAATCAACTATGTCCATTAAAAATACATAAATTAAGTTGTATATGTCATGAGGATATATAATTAAATATAGAAGTCAAACTAAATACATGCATCCATCCATACATACATACATACATACATCACATGGAAAGCAAACAAAATTTACTTTATAGGAGAAACAGAGTACCCTCCATATCATTGATTTCTCATTATATACAGACCCTATATTCTACTGAACTTTAGTTCTGTGGCCTGGTAAAGGCTCTTTGCTTTTATTTCACTGTTGGGAGCTCTCAGATGTAAGCCTGTGTTTCATTTCTCCCCAGTAAAAGAAATGCAGTGATTTAATCCTGCACCTATCTTTGGAAGAAAATCTTTGTTTGCTAAAACTGAAAAAAGAAAATACCAAAGGAATATTAGCTTTACTCTATCTGCATCTTTCTTATATAAAGTCACCCTGTTCCCCTTGTTCTTTGCCCTTGTCTTTTAATTATTCAAGAGGCATTGTTTTCCAAGGAAAAAAGAAATCCCAAAATATTAGGCACGAGTATTTTCCCTGAAGCCTTCATTATACCATTCAGGAGAAAAAGTAAAGTGTTCATCCATTAAACGGTTGTTCTCCAGAGATCTTTAGTGAGGATTTTGCCTTTCTTGACTACCATTCTCAGTGGCCCTTCACCAGTACCCCATCAATGAGATCCATCAATGCATAAATAAAACCCTTTTCTTATGAAAATCATCGGTCACAAATTAATGTCACCCATCAATAACCTGTACAAAATCAAAACACCAAAAAAAAAAAAAAAACCCAAAAGGATTAGCTTATTTTTCTGAAATAGAATGAAGAGTGAAACAAAATGACCAATGATGAGAGGCTATGCATACTGAAATATATTGTAGAGATAGGAATTGTCACTTGTCTTAGGAATTCCACGGGGCTATGTAATTTTGCACGTAAGAGACATCTTTCATCTGAAAAGGTTTTTCTTTAAAAATAAAGCAAAATTATATAATGGTTAGCACATTAACAATAGTTTTCCCATAGCACACAGGTAGATATTTTATTGACCCAGGAAAGTAACAAGTGGCTTGTTCTCATGTTTAAAGCGCCCTGGGATCATTAACTTTCATCTTGTCAACCATCAAAGATGAGTACTTGGCTAAATGATTAAAGATACAATTTAATTCAGCCCTGCAATTAGTGGAGCCAGTCTTGCAATTAGTGGAACACCTCTTTAAATATTGTAGGACCTGGTGACTATATTGATAATGATGGGTTGAGCTCATAAAATGAGGAGCAAATCAATATTTTAACACATATCTTCTCTGATCTGCATAATATCCACTCTCTGCTCAGTTTTCTGTTTATCACCTCCTCATCAAGTGCTAAATTTAACAACTATGTATGTCTACTGTGCTCAACATTTCTCTCTTAAAGAAGAAAGAGGAGACCCTGAGAACAAGGATGTATTTCAGAAAGCTGTGAGACATGCGCACACAAGGCACCACTCAAAGAGAAAGTGGGGGGCGGGGGGAATGGGATGCCTCCCCTCTAAATATTCTGTGAAATAAGACAAAATTCTTGGCTCGCATTTAGACAGAAAAGTAACCACAGCCACTGTGGTATCTGACAAGAGATGCTGTTACTGCATGTTCTCCTGGGTCCACAGCTGAAGGCAGAACTCTCAGAAGCACACATAAAAAATAAAGTAGCTATAAACACCCTCTTAGAAATATCTGCTTGCTTTATCTTTACTTTATCATGATCCTCCAAATGTGAGATGAAGCTTTGGGAAAGAACCTAGAAGGATTCTATATGCATTAGAGGGAATGTAACCATAAAACTTAGCCCAGTTTATTATAAATCCTATTTTTAAAACCTTAATAAAATCCATTAACATGTTCTAGGATTCCTTGAGCCAGCATCTTGCCCAATTTTCTTTCTTTTCTTTTTTTTAAGATCTTTTATCTACTTACTTAAGAGAGAGAGAGAGATAGCAAGTGGCAAGGAAGAACAGAGGAGGGACAAGCAGACTGTTCCGAGTATGCAGCCCGATGCAGGACTCAATCCCATGACCCCTGAGATCATGAGCTGAGCTGAAATCAAGAGTCGGAGGCTTAAACAACTGAGCCACCCATGTGCCTCACCCCTTTTTAAAAATGTGTTTGTTTATTAATTTTCCTTTAACACTTTGTTTTATCTTTCACTGACTGGAGTTCTTATCACACGTGCCCCAATATTAATCAACCTTGTTTAACATCGATCCGTACTTCTCAATCACTAAACTTATGTTACACTTATTTGAACATTTAAAAACCAAAGTTCAGAAAATAAATGATCAAATGATTAAGTGAGCAGTTCTGTTGTACTTCTGATTTCCGAATTTCGGATAAGATTCTATTAATTTTTGAAATAGAGGAAATAAAAGCTTACCCTTTCCTTGGCAATTTTGAATTTCTTGGACTATTATGGAAATCTTTAGGTGCCACTCAAAAAGAAGTTTTATTTAATTCATACACGATAATAAAACTTCAGAAAATCAGCCGCAGCAAAGACACAGCTATTTTAATTTGTTCATGTTGTCTTCTTGTTCTCATTCACTTTATTCATAACCACAGATTTTTAACCTGAAAGTTTAGCCTAATTTTTCTGTTTCTTTACACACTTCTAGACTACTGATTGCAGCAAGGTGAGTTCTCTGGAAGCAAACACTGAAAGTTTAAGGCATAAGATATTTATTACAGATTAGCACCTATACATTTAAGGGGAAGGAAGCAGCATTACATATGGCAAAGGCTAAACAGTGAAAGACCACCCATGACACCTGTTAGTTCTAACTAGTTAGTTCTAACTAAACAGGAAGCTCTGAAGTGAGTACCAGTTGCCTTACATTGAACGAAAATGGTTCCGGCTTTCTACTCCATCCTGCCTAGTCACAGGATTTGGGCTGCCTTAGGTAAAGCCTGGCTTTAGGGGAAGACGGTTCTTTGAAGTTGAGGCAGACTGTAAAAGGAGGGTCAACTGCTGGCTGCTTGCTGACTACACTTCCCAACGATGGCAATACAGCCATACGTCTACCACACTCATCATCTTTCCACTGCTTGCAACAGAAACCAAGGTCAAACTGGCTATACAATTCCATTGTATCAGGCCAGGTGTGGCTAAATTCAAGTGCCCCATTAACACCGGTAAGAATCTGTTTCTCCTTTTCATTCCTTCTTGCATAGCATCTCCTCCGATACTGGGGAGGATGACTGCTGGCAGCGAACACAGCTGATCTAAGAGTCCTAGCACGTTTCCTGGGACTGATACTGATGAACCAAACGTTCACCCTATGACTTGAGGTACTGCAAGTGGCAAAGACTGGTTCAACACTGAAAAATTGAGATGTTGTTAACCTAAGGAAACAAAAGGGATTACTGAACAGAGGAAAGTCATAGGGGTTTACTTTCCTTGACAGTCATTGGTCTAAAGGGTGATCACCTGAGCCAAGCTAGGCCAATTAGCTCTTTCTTCCTATAATTAGAAACTAAGAGAGGATATGGGCATTGAAGATTTTTGGATGGGAATGTGGCCTTTCAGAATTTTGTTTCTGGAGTTGGTTCTAAATCAATATTACCATGTTGCTTCTAAATCAATATTACCACTCTTTGAAAATCTTGATCTTTCAAGATCCTCTCTTGAAAAATTGGGGTAATAATAATGGTACCTAGAAACAGAAACTCTTATAATTAAAGAACTAGTCTATGCAAATCAGTTGGCACAAATTCCGACATTTTGTAAGTGACAGTAATATAAATTGTTATTTTTGTCATTAGTAGTGATAGTGGTAGTACTAGTAGTAGTGTTGTAGAACATCTATTAAACTAACATCTGCCGTGACCCAAGCAGCTTGCTATATACTATGGAGGATACCAACATAAATCAAACATAAATTCTGTGCTTAAGGAGAGTCTAGTCTGGTGTAAGAAATAATGTTTATTAGTTATATGCAGCATATTTTGTAGTCAGTTTTGATAAACACACTTTGAAAATTCTAGTTCCTATAGCTGGAATGTTTCATTATTTCATTATATATTAATAAATTGCCAATTATATATACATATATAATATGTTTATAACAAATTAAGATGAAATGAAATATTTTAACAATTTGAAAGGTTTTTAAAAAATATTTATTTAATATAAACCAAGTTTATATGTATATGCCAACTTTCTGAACAGAAAAAGAATATTAAAATACAGTCATCACAATGGGAAACTATATTCCTGTTGCAAGTAATTTTAGCCATTTGTTAGTATCTGTTCCTGATTGAGTTCATTCAAAGTGTTATTCATAAGATTAGACAGAAGAAAATTCTTAATCTTAAATCTTAAATAAAATGTCTGTTTTCAAGTCATTTCTGCCCTACCTCTCCCTGGCTTTAAATATACTAATTTGTTTTTCTTGATTATAAATGGCTTGGTTCACTGCCAAGATATGACTAGGCTGAATTTAACTGAGACTTCTCCAAGGCAGGGATTATATCTTACTCATCTGTGTTTGCTTAAACAGAGATCCCATGTATGTAAATGGTCTTCATATATTCATAAGATGGATGAATAAACAAAAGAGCAATACACTTTTTTTTAAGTGAAGCAATAATGCCTGTCAAGGTCATTAGGAATACCAGGTGTGGTCCCTGAACCACTATTTTTCTAAAAATTTTTGCAAGTGGTCTTTAATGAGATGAAGGATTTGTGCTAGAATATAAATCAACTATTTCATAGACTCACAGTTTTATTCAGCTATTTTTTTTTTTTTACCAAGACTTTCCTATTAAAGGAAGCATTACAATGATTTATAGTCTTAGCTCATCACAGATCAGTACCAAACTTTTACTGACCTGCTATTTTAAGAAGCATTGTTAGAGTATCCATGGACTAAAGAACTAAAACTTGATATTACAAAGCAAATTTCAATGCAAAATTTTCTGTCTTTAGACTTGGGTGACCAGCTGAGTAGCTAGATATCATTATGAATAAAATATTTAAAATAATTTTTTTCTCATTGCCTTCATTTTTATAGGGTACATATAGATTTTTTCCAGTTGATTTGTGAAGCTCTTTAATTGTTATGTTACTTATTATGTTTGTCCTATCCATCAACTACACTCTGAAAATTTAGAAGTAGATGTTGCAAGTTCTCATTCAAAACAAGCACTTTATTTTTTCAGTGTTATATAGAGCTTGGGACTTTGGTCATTAAACCAGCTGAAACTTTAGCAGTAGGAAAGAGAAGACACTAAAACAGCATGGGACTGGAGAAACTGGTTAACCTTTAGGGTCTGCCTCCAAGCAAGGAACATTCAAGTCCACAATACTATATCCAAAAGCACATGAAAAGAATTGATGAACAATAGAGAGAAATCTACAGTAACTATAGATATGAATAGTTCCTCCTAGAACTGTGCAACACACAGACAGCATTTGTACAAAAACAGTACAACTTTAGGCATTCCCACTGCATTCTGGGCCATTGTAAATACCTAAGGAGTTCCAGTCAAAAGGTTGAGCATAGTAGCAGTAGTATAGATGCTTGAAAATGTCAAGCATCGAGATAGGCATCCAGTTAAGGAATGAAAAACTTGTGGTAATAAAAATCACAGCATAAAGAACATAGTCAATCATATTGTAATAATCATGTATCAGGACAGATGGTAGCTACTTTTGTGGTGAGGTAGCATAACGCTATGTACCGCTATGTTGTATTTCTGAAACTAATGCAACATTCTGTGTACAAACAAACAAAAAACATTTTGTCAATTACACTCAATAGAATAAAATCATACAATAAATAGGTAAGACAGAGCAGTAATGCCTTGTCTTCAATTAAGTCTGTTGGACAGTCAGCCCATTACAGCAATAATATGAAAGCTAGGCTCCAACTCTCAGAAAATATCTGGATTTAAGAAGAAAGACAGTGTTCCAGGGCTCTAGACAAACTGGCTGGGATTCTTGGCAAAACTCATGTCTATAAAGAATTAGTGGCCTAACCATAAGCAATATCAGGGAGAATCTATAGGTCAGATGGACAAGGGATCATTGTACATACATCAGATGTTTAAAGAAATTGTAAGAGGGATGATACTCAAAATATATTTCATAATCAGTATGACAGCTTGTCAACCAATCAGAATAAATACTTACCATAGCTAGGAAAACAGATCTTGGAGGATCTTGCTATGCCAGGAGTTAAATGCCTAGTTTCTGGATCTTAGCAAAGTGTCAGGGCTTTGGTTCCCAAACACAGCTGCATATTGCAACAGACATGATTTTTTTTTTTTTTGAATGGTGATAAATACTGAGTTCCATTCTTAGAAATTCCAATTTATTAGTCTAGGAGTGGTCCAGGTGTGGTGGTTTTAAAATCTATCCAGGTGATTCTAGTATGCGGCAGAGTGTGACAATCACTGATCCGGCATTCCAAAATGAGAAGACCACTAATGGAAGAACACGCACGTGGGCACACACGCACATGGGCACACATGCACACAAATGTGTGAAAATTGGTTATCAATAAAATAGCTTGCTTCAGTTTTTATCATTTTCAAACATTTCCAGAAAAATGGATCATTGCTATGGTTTTGTATGCTCTAATTTTTCTTATTACTCTTAGTACCCCCTTATCACCATCTCAAAACCTCTCAACACCCACCACCTTTCAAGTTTTAGTCAATGTTAAATTTCTGCCACCTGCCTCTTATAATAGAGGCTAAATGCATTGCCTTATGGTTGACCCTTTATTCCACAAGAGAGTGAAGACATTTAATTGCTAGAAGTGTCACCACCATTTATGAAGTCATATTTTGCTTTCTTAAAGATTTTTAGCCAGGAAAAAATCCTTTCAACAAGGATCTCCTCTCCTAGAAGAAATTATGCATGAAAATTTCCTTTTTCAAAGCTTTCATTGACACCTAAAATCTTGTTTGAAACTGCTATATACTAGAGAAGGTTATGTTTCAAGTTTTATCTTGGCTATATATAGAAATTAAAGGTGTGGACTAATTTTTGAATAAGCATGAAACATTTTTTTTTTAATGTGTTATGAAACGTACCTTTGAAACATCTTGCCAAAGGCTTTTCATCTTCTGGTTGTTGGACGAAAACATGGTCATCCCAAAGGGGTTAAAAAAAGAAAAAAAGAAAAAAATTCCAACTGTGTTCCACCTTAATCAGATTCACAATCATGTCCTAATGTAATTTGTCCTAATGCATTTTAGAGACAACCATTTATGATTCCCAGAGACATGTGGGAATAAATATGGTTGTAGGAAAATCCCCTGGGTGTTCTATATACTATATTTACCAGTTCATAAAAAAGCTAATTACATTTCTGAAAAGAAGGCTTTATGGATGCAATGTATATCCTAATGCAAAGATCCTACCCTGGCACCCCATAGTCACATGGCCCTTTTTGCTTCCTGTACACACACTGCATTTTGAATTGCAGTAATTTATTTTAGAATGAGGAGTGCACACATTACAGTATTAGCCTGATCACATATGTCAGTGTTTGAGAGACAATCCTATTTTTAGTTGTTTTACTGGGGGAAAAAAATAGGTAAACTTAGCAGAGTAATAAATTATCTTATAATAAAATAGA
Organism: Mustela nigripes; assembly: GCF_022355385.1. Taxonomy (NCBI): domain Eukaryota; kingdom Metazoa; phylum Chordata; class Mammalia; order Carnivora; family Mustelidae; genus Mustela; species Mustela nigripes. The sequence continues at coordinate 9,556,518 of NC_081561.1, forward strand.
AACTGATTGGTCCCAGATTTTTTCCCCTGATGCCTATGAAGATAAATACATTAGGTGGCTTGTTAAAAGAAAAATAAACATTTTTTTAAAAAGCCCACCATATTTTTGTCTCTGAGAAACATGAAACTGTTATAGAGAATACTGCCAAGGGTAATGAATCTACAAGTTTATTTTGCAATGAAATCCTTTTTCATGGATTTTATTTTTCATTGCAAACATGTTTTTGCAAAAGCAATGTTTTCTATAAACAGAACTGGTAATAGATGACACACCACTAAAGCAAGCCAGAAATGTAAATAATCAAAGGATTCTTATTTACTTTTCTGCAGTGATCATGAAATCATACTGACCTAACATTTCATCATTTATTTATTTATTTTTCATCGGATGTATTTTTTTTCCCCTTTATCTCTCGTGCACTTCGATGTTCATTGGTTCCTAAATGAGCTCCACTTGGCTCTTCCCAGCCAAAGGTGCCATATCTTTTTTATTTAATTAATGATGTAGTTTCATAAGCCACACTGCACATCCCAGGATGTAGTAAGACAAGTATTGTTGATCACTGTTTGTAGAGAGAATGACCTCTGAAGATCTCTGTAAATCAAATCTTCCTTTAAAAAAATACCAGATATCATAAATTAACTGACTGATGAATTTGATTTGAAGTAAAACAAAATAAGAGCTAACTCTAAATAATATATCTCTGTGTATTTGACCAAGCTTCTCTATGCCATGACTAGAGGTAAAAGTGACCATTTTTTTTAATGACAGACCTTAACTTTGGTCTTAACATTAGGGCTTAAATTTTAGGCCTCTGACCCCTCTAAACACTTGCTAAGTGAGCATTCTCTCCATCATGCCTCCCCACCCCCTGCATCCATCACCCAAGAAATACCTAAATTCTGCAACTCATATCCTTCCCCCCTCCTTCCTCCTCCCTCTCTGGAATCCCCAGTGACTTCTTGGGAGATAATGATGCCTGTAGCTCAGGGACCTAAAGTCATCACCATGCTTAGCATGAAAAGATGCTGGAATGCAAACTGTAGCGCCAAGCGTCAGAGATTCAGTGCAGATATTATGAAAAGGGAGTGCATTATAACAATTACTGAGTGGGCCTGATTTCTGCCAGCCTACAGGATACAGCAAAGAGGCCAAAGCATAAACACCACCTAGTATTACTCATAATGACTCATTGATGTTTGCTATTTGGGACCCAGGGGAAGACTCAGCCCAAAGATCTGTGCTGTGGTAACAAAGCTTCCAGAAAAGCAAAACAATTCTCAAAGACTTTGGCTCTTCTTCAGTACGTGATCAACTTCACTCTGTGTCTCCCTTTAAAGTTTAAGGTTCCTAGAAGAAGCTCTGTGTAGAGAATCTGAATCATAAAATCCCGTGTAAAGTCATGGAGCTCTGTTAGAATGAACATTAGCTCCATTGATTAGAGTCTGATGCAGCTGAGAATGAGGTTGACTGTGATTGTTGGATGGAATGCCAGCATCACGCTGTCACAGTCTATAACCCAAATCCCCACTAGCCACCTATTAATGTTTGCTTTTTATCACAGGGGCCAAATGAAATAGCACAGAATCATCCACATAACTTGAGCAACGAATCTGGGAGCTATAACAAGAGGAAGCTGTCACATCGGAAAGGTAGCATGCATCATAGGCATGATATGATCATACATATGATCTATAGATATGATATGATATAAGATATGGTGAGAAAGAAAAGACACAAATTGTGAATTCTTTGGAAGAAAGTCCCAGTTTTCCCAGGCCTGTCCCCATCTACCTGAGACAGCCTGAGCTCATACATTTTTCCTGGGGTAATCATTAATTTCACCCTAAAACCAAACCAGCTTAGACAAGGAATTATTTAGTCATCCTTCTCTTTGTCCATCTGACATGACTCAAAAGTATCAGTAAGCAGATTTATTTTGAGGCTCCTTGATTCGTGTGCTACTTAAAGACTCGTTAGTTACATTATTTAAGCAAAAGAATGCAACATGTTCTATTGGATGATATCAATACACAGCAATGAGTGTGGATAATTGCATAAAGACTCATTAGTAAGAAGAGTCATGTATGATTTTAAAGATTTTATGTATTTATTTGACAGAGATCACAAGAAGGCAGAGAGGCAGGTGGGGGCGGTGGGAAGCAGGCTCCCTGCTGAGCAGAGAGCCCCATGTGGGGCTCGATCCCAGGACCCTGAGATCATGACCTGAGCCCAAGGCAGAGGTTTAACCCACTGAGCCACCCAGGCACCCCATCATTTAGGATTTTATTCTTATTTTTAGTATATTTCTGGCAATTTTTTATAAGCTATACAAAATTCTTGGGAAAGGAGCCTTAAAAGTGAGACTTACAGAATTTAAAAAAATGTTAAATGATAAATGGGCTAAATTATTCCACTTGCTCCAACCCCTAACAATCACACAGCGGAATGGAGGTAACCAAAATTATCAGATGAACTGTCCCATGTCCCAGTTGGCAGCTTAAGGCACTGAATAATGGAATCCATTGAGTGCTAAATACATCAATTATCTATTTAATTTAGGACATTCATGGCCTGTTATAATTGTTCTGAATACTGGCAACTTCAACTTAGGAACAAAGTTGTAGTATTAGCTAATGTTATAAGTTAAAAGACAATTGTTTTTGGCTTTCTTTTCAATAATATTTTCTCATGCCAGACATAGGCATGCATTTTATTTGAGACGGTTCCCTTAAATAAGACATGTAAAGCCAGGCTGCTCCTGGTTGCCAAGCATGACCATAATATGCCTTCTTCTCATTTATTACACTGAATCGATTGTTTAACTAGGTAAAATATTCATTGTAAGTGAAATTAGGGACAAATTTTGGGGAAACTTTCAGGGACAGAAACTGAAGCTGCAAGTAATTATGATAATCAACATCCCTGCTCATTACAGCAGTTAATAAACCATTTGAAGCAACACCAGGAGAGGTTGGCCTCTGCTTTCTAAAAATTCACATTAGGGCTCACTTGTCTGAATTACTCCAACAACTGTCTTGAAACCAGCTTTCTTGGTTTAATCTGAACAACTACACACATCTGTGCTTTGACCTCTCTCCATTAAAGTTATTTATTATTAAATAATATTAGGGCCATAGACCACTCAGATGCCCATGGTTTTTGTTTATTTGTTTGTTTGTTTTTTGTAATTTGCAAACGTGTTGGTAACCTGTTTACCACTTTGTCTTTTCACTTAAAGGATAAAATCACCAGAGAACTGAAGTGGCTCACGTTGATCCAATGCAATACTGTAAGGATTTATTTATTTATTTGAGAAAGAGATAGAGAGAGAGACACTTTAGTGTTTTAGAGTTGAACCCATAAGAGAAGTGACTAGGATTCAATTTTTTTTTCAATTATTTTGATTTTGAAACTTATAAGAAGCTGTCACAATGATTTCAAAAGTGTTTTCTCCAAAACAGCAACTGTAATCTTTGATACAACTGGGCCACTTAGAAGCATTATGAAATAAGTACAGAACTAGAAAATTAGGTCAGCTGAAGGGTCCAGCCGTGAAAATAAAACAGTGTGCATGGATATTCTCAAATATATCCTGGGATAATTTGCTACATGAAAGAGTCTTGTGAACTCAACCTAGAGTTGCCTAAGCACAAATTCATTTCACTTACTACACATGGGTATGGACTAAGGCACGTTCAAAAAGGAGAAAAGATCCAGACTCTTCTCCAAAACACTACTGATACCAATTTGGCCAGTGAAGTCAATTGGGCACTGAATTGAGCAGGAAAAGAATTACTGAAATTTAGAAAAAAAAAAAAAAAAACTGATCAATGAGGCCAAGTAAACTGATTGACCTCATGATCCCACAGACATTCAAATCCATGCGAGTGGTCATTCGTCATATAACTTTTGCAACTTGATTATATATCCAAATACATATACTCAGTTTTGATCATTCAAGCCTGAAACTTAGATTTTAAAATGCAAAATTTCTTTTCCTTTTGTACATAATCATCCTAATTCTCTCTCTCTCTCTTTTTTTTCTTTTGCTACATAGGCCCAGCATACCCTTATCAATAGAACATGATGTCCATTAATACCCATATTTCATAATTTATGTTTTATTTATTTATTTATTTATCATATGTTTATTAAGCATCTATTGTTTGCTATCCTCATTCTAGAGACTGAGGCTATAGTGATGAGCAGGACAAACAAAGACCTTGTACACTGAACGTTCAGTCAGGCTAGACTGCAGATCAAGAGTGGTGAAGCAAATAATAGCAATAATTTTAGTAAGGATTTTGATCATGAATTTCAACGTTGCACTAGAGCACAAAGAATCATCTCACTTAGTCTGAGGTAGGGGAGTTGGTAAGGAGGGAATGACATTAAAGACAGACTTGAAGGAAGGTACCAGGGAGTGCCAGTGGAACAGAGCAGTACCTAGACACAGCTCCTCAATTATTGGTTCTTCCTACATAGGATGTCCTCTCCTCCCAGAGTTTCCTACAATGCAGGGGTAACATAAGAGAGTAAACCTGGTTCCCCTAAGCCAGGTCCAGCCTTGATGTAAAGAAGCTAGCCTATAGTGTTGCTGTTGTTAGTAATCTCGTTAATCACAACACTTAAAAGTTCATACATTTCACATGGAAATCCCCAGTTTTGGTTTCTCTTCAGAAATCAGGAGCAGAGAAAACAGGGGGCTTGCCTTCCTGAGCCACAGTTAATCCTTTTCTACCAAATGCGAACTCTCTGGTATACTATAGCCCCTGTCATCTTTTACCAATCCACAGTATGGAGACTGAGTGTCAAGTAACATTTCGTTTCTCACACATCAACTTTACTCACTTGGATCCCTTTTATAGCCACACTAGGCATTTCAACTTGTGACTGGGGCTTAAAACTATTCTCGGTTTTGAGTTAAGGAAACATCTCATCTCTCACAGCCTTTTGGGTGTTCAATTAAGCTGGTCCTTCTTTACTACAGAGTGTATGTGTGTGGATGGAGTCCATGATATTTAACATTTAATACACATTACTAATATATAGGAGACATCACCCTGGATATTTGCTAAGCAATTCTGTTTTTCTTGTCCATACCTTGGTGACATACTTACATGCAATTTTGTTATTGTTCTCAATTGAACTGCACATAATTTGCTTCAACAAGACACATGCTCAAATATACAAAGTGTCAGTTTTAAGTAAAGGGATATGCATGAGCTATAATGAAAATGTGATTTTTAAAAGAATTCAAATCATACTCAAGCTTCACATATTTGTACTTTGTGAATGATCCTATCAAACCTGTCTGGGCAAACCAAATTCATTGAAGAATTTTTTGAGGCAGATAGCAGACACTGTCTCCCTTGGATATTCAAACAAACACTATAAAGGACAACACGGAAAGCACAATTTGGTGAAGGCATCTGGACAACACCTAGGGGTACATGCATATACAACAGAGAAAATAATAATATGGCAGGCTTAATGAACTCATTCACCATGCACTATACGCTTTAGTGTCTTTTTGTGAGCCCTTAAACTGTACATTAGACATTTGGAATTAAATGAGAATCATGGTGTGAGAGAAGAGGGATATTTCAAGTTTGTACTTTTTTTCTTGATTGTTTAATAATAATTTTTTTAAAAAAGGGAATAAGCAAGTGCTTATCTGAGGGAGAAAAACACTTTCTTCCTGGCTAAGATCAGGGAATTTCTCATACAAAATGGGTCCCTCTTAAGTATCACAGAAGGTTTTTGACTTGATTTGAGTGCAAAGCATTACAAGCCATCAGGAAACTGAATGAGCAGCCAAGAGGAGTGAATTGGGGTTGAGGGGAAGGGGATGAGATGGGACCAGGCAGATCGTCTTTGTGGCAGAGTTCGGTTCAACAGAGGGAAGTTTTATCCTCAGAGCACTCAGGTAGGGGAGGGGAGAGAAGTGAAGCTGAGATGATGGGCCTTGACATCTGTTCCTACCTCTTTTCTACGTTACTACAGAGCTGCAAAGTTAAGATCTGCAATTCCTGGGCTCTATTACAACAAGGGTTCTGGTAGTAATCAGGTTTCTCTATTTAGATATACCTTCAAAATATCTGAAAAGTAAAGGTGAGACAGAGGCCATCTTCTTGATGTTGATTCTGACACCAAGAAAGATGATGGAACATGAATGTGGATGATGGAGCATGACTGTGGGGGCCCATTTGCAATGACCAGCTTCAGCATTGCCACGGCTTCCTGATCCCTGCCGGGCATCTGATTGATCTTAAACTTGAAGACTTCTAGAGCTGACTTCTTGTGTCTTGTTTGTCCATTCTCTCTATCTTTGTAAGCCCCTTTTTGTTTATAATATTAGAGTGATCTCTATTTCCTGCATCATATTTAGACCAATACAGTTCTATTTCTAGAGTTTGCAGACAACAGACGGAAATGATTCAGCTGAATAGTTGCCTACAGAGGAGTTAGGATGCTTTTGGTCATCACTGGGAAAGATCTATCTATAAATAGCACAATCTAGGTCTTTAGTTTAGAGAAGCCTGAAGCCTTCAGAGGAAAAGGCTGACGGAATTTGGATGCTGCCCCCCAAAACAGTCAAACGTTGGAAGGTGTGTCAGCACCACACACATAGGTGGCAAAAGAAAATAACAATAAAAAAAATTAGACTGAAGTATTATTCCCTTGGCTTAAATATTGGGTCGGAAGTATGGTCAAGAGAAATCTGTAATTTAGAAGCTGGAGGAAAAAAAAAGTCCAGGTCCTGGGTTGTAGTTGGCAGAAAAGATTAGGGAACTGAATAAAACCAATCTGTAATGGTGAGGCTTAAACTCTTTCCTTCAATTCCAGATCTAGAGGCATGCCTCAGCTCTAGAGAAGTGAGTGATGTATGACCTGACAAAGAGAGGACGTGCTCAAGAGTTAGAATGGTAGTGAGATCAGAGGTAGGAAAAGCAATGCAGGGGGCTTATTCCTAGCCATGACCATGCTGGCCAGGCCTATCACAGTGTAAGTCTGCAGAGACTACATGCATGTAGATATTAGAGGAGTTACAAGGGCTCCTGGGTGGCTTAGTAGGTTAAGCCTCTGCCTTCAGCTCAGGTCATGATCCCAGGGTCCTGGGATAGAGTCAAACTTTAGGCTCCCTACTCAGTAGGGAATGAGCTTTTTCCTCTTCTCCCCACTTGCTCTTTCTCCTGCTATCTCTGTCCCTCTCACTCTCAAATTAAAAAAAAAAAAAAAATTTTTTTTTAAAAGAAAGAAGAGGGAGAAGAGTGACAGTAAAGCAGGCAAAACAAGCAGGAAAGGGATGATAAGAGGAGAGCAGCACCAGGAGAAGCCATGGGTAGTGGGAAAAAGGGAAGGAAGTTTGGAGAAGAAGACCATAACTTTTATTTCAAGAGAACCATTTGCATTTATAGCCGGAAGTCAACTGGAAGATTACAGAATTGAGTGATCTTACTCCCTACAACTGCAGAGAATATCCTCTCAGCCATTTATAAAGCACTGTGGTAAATATTTTCAAAAGATAAGTGTCAGTTTATAACCATCAGCAGAACACTTTTGCCTCAAATTTTTATTCAAATAGAGTGCTTGTTCCTTTCAACTTTAACAATTTATTATTTGGGAAGATATGCCAGAAAACTGCTTAAGCAATGGGCACAGGCAGATAAAACTTCAAGATCAGGTAGCATAATGCAAGGGGAAAATCTGAATTGGAAAGTGAACCTCTAGACATTGACCTGACTAGTTGTGTGTTTTTGGACAATCCATGAAATCTTTCTGGTCCCTGAAATTCCTGGTGGGTGAAAAAGAGAATTGGGTGATACCATCTTTAAGATCAAATAAAGATTGATTTTAAATTATATACTTCAGATTTCTTTTCAAATGCACAAAAGAAAAATACTCAATGGCACTTCATTTCTCACGATGATGCTGAGGAACTTACTCATGTTGTGGTTGGTAATATAAATCTGTTCAAACTTTCTGGAAACAATTTACACTATATCCCAGAAAACAAAAGAAAAAAAAATGTATTTGACCAAGCAATCTATATTTTGGAATTTACTCAAGAATATCATTTGACAAAAGTATCCCTCATATCATTTTTAGTATTGGGAAATCATGCAGCCTAAATATTGAAGATAGAATTCTTAGGTTAATGGAACAAATGTATAGTATTGCCCTCTACATTAGTGTATCCCTTATCATTTAATAAAGGAGGCCCCCTGAGGCCTTTCCTGTGAACACAGATGGCTGGTGGGTTTGCCCACGTCTCTAACCTTTCTAGTCCCTTCCTTTCAGCTTTTCACCTTGTATCTATAGGCCAATGTTGTGCCCAAGCCTCCAAGCAGCTATCCCATCAGCAAATTAAAACAGGCTCAGATGAGCTGGTCAACATGTTAAATCCTACCTCAGAAACAGGTGGCCACTGATGGTCAACCCTTCTCCATCCTCGTCCTAGACCTCCCGTGTCAACAGGTCCTTCAATTTCTTTACAGTCTGCCTTTTCCTGCTGGTACATATTACCCAATGCTTCTGAAGAATTTAAGGAATACCCCAATTTTTCCCCGTGTAGGAATAGTACCTTCCTACTTTAATCATGCTAAAAACCAATTCTGTTTATTGATTTAGAAATAGTAGGAGAAGATGGGGGGCAGGTTTTTTGTTTTTTGTTTTGTTTTGTTTTTTGTTTATTTGAAGGAAAATTGGCATTTTATTTATTTATTTATTTATTTGTGTGGGGTGTCTTTTTTTTTTTTCCTCTCTCTTTTTTTTAAAATTTTATTTTATTTTTTCATTGTTCCAAATTCATTGTTTATGCACCACACCCAGTGCTCCATGCAATGCGTGCCCTCCTTAATACCCGCCGCCAGGCTCCCCCAACCCCCACCCTTTCTCCCCTCCAAAATAAAAGGAACAGTATTTTGAGAGGCATGTGGTTTATGCAAGCTTTCTGTATGCCGGGGTTACAAGACTCCTAAGTGCATAACTCAAATATCTTTGTTTTAGGTCTCGAGGCTTCTCTCCTTCCCCATTAGACATGACCTTAATATGGAAAACTTGTTGGGGCTGTAAATTGAGTATCCTTGTTGATTCTACTGCCATGATGCTCAAATCTTGGGCCCAGTTTCATTATGCTTTGTTTTCTAGATGCAGGAAGAATATCTCTTTAAACCCTTCCCTGAGGACTTCTGACTTTCAGTGTGAACTCTAAGGTGAGAGAGAGATGAGCCTATTATTAGCTAGTATTAAGATTTTTTATAGCAATTAACAAAATACAGCTCACCCTGTGATCCTTATCATAACCTTTGTCAGCATATTGTCCACATACTGATGTATCCCCAGAACTTGCACCCCATCATATTACAGCACAGATAAGAGAGTTGGTAATGGTGACACAAAAGTTATCACCACTCTACTTATCACTAAGAGAAGTCACTTGCTGCCATCCTATCACTGCGTGATCCAACTTCGTGATGATCCAACAGAATTTTCATTGTGATTCTAGGATACTAACTACTTTTGTTTGTGTTCCTCAACAGCCCCTGTTAATACAGGATTTATATCCACGCAGTTTATTTGGGAGGTGTTCATCGCACGCATGGTGATGTAGAGAAGAAGTGAGGAAGGAAATAATGTGAGTCTAAGGGGGCTATCACTGTGGAGAACCAAGCTTAGTGCCCCTCTTTGGAGGCTAAGTAGAACACATCTCAGATTCCCAATGAAGAATAAGAAAGCTGACATAACTATCTACCGACTTCCACCTCTCATTTGTTTTGAGCCACTCTTGGGACCTTAACTTGCTGAAACTTTTGGCTGCTCCCATAGACAGAAGGCTCTGGGCAGGAATGCAGAGAGCCATTGGCTTTGAACAGGACTGTATGCAAGCTTCTTTGGGGGTTAACTAGAAGGTTACGGGGAGCGTACTAAAAATGTCTATGACAGCTAGGAAGCTAATCATCAATGATGTCTCAGTCAACGCATTTCTGAGCAATGCCTCACAGTATTTGACAACGTAGAAGTGGCTTAGCTGATAAACTAAAGATATTTGGCATAATCCTAGGAATCCCTAAAAGGTCTTCTTTTAGAGTATGGACAACCTAATGTAGAGGGAAAATAAACAATAGCAGGAAGGCATCTGAATTGGAGCTCTGAGATCACTCAGGGTGTGAGGAGGGGCTCTTGCTTAGAAACCACAGAATCACCGAGAAAGGGATGAACTGAAAGAAAGCAGGACAAGCTAAGCTCCTAAAGCAACAAAGAAGGGATGAAAGTAGAGAAAATGAAGCATTTCAAATATACGATTTAAACTCCTACTCTCGGGGCGCCTGGGTGGCTCAGTGGGTTAAGCCGCTGCCTTCGGCTCAGGTCATGATCTCAGGGTCCTGGGATCGAGTCCCACATTGGGATCTCTGCTCAGCAGGGAGCTGGCTTCCTTCCTCTCTCTCTGCCTGCCTCTCTGCCTACTTGTGATCTCTCTCTGTCAAATAAATAAAAATAAAAATCTTAAAAAAAAATTTTTTAAACTCCTACTCTCTCTCTCTGTTTAGTATACATGTGTCTAGTATGGGCATCTATATTTATGTGTGTGTCAGACTTAAGGAACATATAAATACATTTCTTACCCATAGGTCCATTATAAAATCATTTACATGTGTTTATTTCTGTACTTCTTATAAAAGTTAATTTTGTGTGCTTCTTATTAGACCCAAAGCATCTTGTTTAAAGCCCAAATGTGATAGCAACTTGCCCTCCTTGTGGAGACTTATGGTCTACTAAGGGAAATTGGGTAGATGGGTTGAGAGATAGATGGATAGATAGATGATAGATAGATAATAAATAGATAGACAAATAGATGCAGAAAATATATAATGTAATTATACATATTAAAGTAAAAAAAGCAGCTCTTATGGCAGTCCAGAGAAAATAGTGAGATTCCATAAATTTTAACTCAACATTGAAAGAGCAATTCAAGCATGCGCAGATGGGAGGGAGTGGGGAAGAGATACAAACGAGACACTCCATTGAAGGCAATGGTTTAAGACATAAATTCAGAGAATATATCAATGGAAATAATAATAATAATATCAACAAGAAGGTATGTATTTCAAAATTTATTGTCCTATGAATTATTGTAGAAAATTGGAACTAAGCTTATGTCCCATGATCAAACACCTACCACTGGTGGGTTTGGGCTTTTTTGTTTGTTTTTCTTTTTCTTTTCTTTTTTATTTTTTTGAGGCTCAGATGAAAAAACTGTCTAATTGTACATAATTACAGTAAAAGGTTAGTGCTGGTGAATGGCCACGAGAGTTATTAAAATAACAATGGCTGAGTGATGCTTCCTTTTTCCCTCTCTCTGATGTACCTAGTTAGGTATTGGGGTAAAAAATCTAGAGCAAGGTGTTGACCATTGCTAGTCATTGTCCCCTTCTGGCTGATTTCCCTTTTGACCTTTTAGGGTTCAGGCTGTTCCCAGACTTCATTTGCACACCCTTTTCTGCTTGCTCCCTAGCTTAGCACTCAGTGTTTCCACAGCAGATTAATGACAGCTAATAATATCTGATATATCTGGACATTGCCACATAATGAGTTGTAGTCCCACTGGGTCCCAGAAGTGTCACCACTAACAAATTCACCAGACCTGCACATAATTAGCATGTAAAGGGAGTGATCGCACAGTAAATCTGTAGGGGAAGATGGATAGCCCAGGAGAGAAAATATAAAAGGGGGGAAAAAATCCCTCCTTCTCATGCCTTACTAAATATATGTTTCTTGGCAAGAATATTTTCTTGATAACAAACTGTGGACAGGTTACCTTTACAGTAACATTATTCCTTCCATGGCTGATAGGCAGAATTTCATTATGTCACTGCTAATGTTTCAATATTTCTGCAAAATGTCACCGTATGTAAATGAGGGGAGGTTAGGGTTTCCCTTGCTGTTTTCTTTAAAGATGCACGGTCCCCTTTTCATTGTGGCTTTGGTCCTGCCTTACACACTTTGTGACAGGCTGGAATTTAGTGATGAAACACACAGGAACTTTGCCCTTACCTTACCCAGACTAAATGAAGTGATGGATGTGCTCACAGTCTTTGCCCTAAAAGCTATGAATGTAATATACCCATTGCCCAAAAAGCTACAAATGTGAAGGCAAAAGAAAGACAGAGAAGGAATCTAGAAACCCACAGTGTGCTGGTATAATTATCAACTTGGACATGTATTTCTCACATGATACTGAGCATTTAAATCCGCATGGCAATTTTAGGATTTGTCTCATACAATCAGAACAAAAATGGGAATGTTTCTGATTATGTTTAGTACGGATCGAGGGCTTTGCCCTTGATCCTTCAAACCCAGTACACGAGTCTATGCTAGAGGAAGGCATGCTACTTGCAAGACGAAAATACGGCTAGGGAAAAAATCCTGTTGAGGAAGACCCTTCTGAAATTTAGGTCAATTCTCTTACTATAAGAAGATTACTGTGCTACTGAGCCAGGAGGCCAAGGTAGTAGTACAAAGAAGTTTTTAAAAAACAGCACAGATAGAGCACTTCCGCACTGTGCCTCAGAGAAGTGCTCATGGAGGCTCTTGCCCTCTCTTTCACCATTGGTTTGGGAGGTATGGCAATGACAACCCTCGTATCTTATACCCACAATGCTGCCAACATTCATAGGGATGGGGGAAGGGAATCATTCCTCAAACTGGCATTCCAGAAAGACAGTCCCAGATGCTCAGGACAATATAGTACGCAATCATGCCTTGTAACCTGATAATTATCCTGCAAGGTGATCAATGAGGACCCTGAAGGCATAAGCTCTTCTTCAGCCCCTCAACCCTGTACTCGGGCTTCTGCTCCTTACCCTACTGACATGTGACATTGATGACCTCCTAAGCGGTCACTTTTAGGTCTTTTTTTTTTTTTTTTTTAACTTTTCCCCCCTCTATATCTTGAATGGCTAATTCCATTTGCATCCATGGTTTCAACTTTCCTATTCTGCAAATTCCCACATGTACACTTCTAATTCATATCTCTCTCCTGAACTCAAGGTCCATTTACCAATGGTCTACTGAACATCAGGATAGTTTTATCACCATACGAGTTATACACGCTAAATACTGTGCGTCAATTACACCTCAATAAAGCTGTTAAAATGGTCTACTCCAGAATGGCGCAAAGGCTTCTCAAGCTTATCATGTCTAAATTAGTTGTCTCTGCCAGCCAGTGCAGCCCCTACCCCATGCCTGATCCTCTTGTATCAAAAAATATGATAATACCTCAAAGTACCCAGTGTCCAAAGCCATTCTGGGCTGCTATCCTCTCACTCACTGCCATATTCAGTCAGTATCATAATTTTCCTGAATATTTTTCACATCTATCTTCTTTTCCCCAGATTTTCATTAACTTTCATTTCTCTCCTGCATTACAGAACATATTCCAAATGGGTCCCTGATTCCTCTTATCATTTACCTATATTTCCCCACTTTCTACTAGAATGATCTTTCGAAAACACAAATACCGGGCTCCTGGGTGGTTCATTGGTTAAGCCTCTGCCTTCAGCTCAGGTCATGATCTCAGGGTCCTGGGATCGAGTTCTGCATCAGACTGTCTGCACAGCGAGGAGCCTGCTTACCCCATCTCTCTCTGCCTGCCTCTCTGCCTACTTGTGATCTCTCTTTGTGTCAAATAAATAAATAAAATCTTTAAAGAAAAAAAAAAAAGAAATCACAAATACAACCATGTTATTCCTTCACTGAACACCTTTGAATGGTTCCCCATTGCCAAAATAATCAAACTAAAATTCCTAATTCCTTAAAAGAGCATGCACAATTCCCCTTTATCTGGCTACTGACAGAATGCTTCACCAGCTTTATTTATTTTTTTTTTTTCTGTTGCTTTTGTTGTTAGAAGTGTGGGATCTCTGGTCCTACTTCAGTTTCCCTGCATCAGAACCTTCTATTTAAGATCTTAAGATGATTTGAATTCACATTTAAATTCTGAGAAGCACTAGTTATAGCGCACTAGTTCTCAAACTTGGCTGTGCCCTGGAATTACTTGTGGAGTCTTTGAAAGTAATGGTATGTGAGTCTTATTACCAAAGACCCTAATTTAAGGATTTTTGTCACCATGACACCAAAAACATGATTACCAAGGAAAAGAAATTGACAAAACTGGACACCTTTGATGATTGAAAACTTTTGCTCTTTGAAAGACACTATTAAGAGAATGGAAACAAGCCACAGACTTGGAGAAAATATTTGTAGATCATCTATCTGATATAGATCTTATATCCTGAGTATGTAAAGATAATACAAAGCTCAAAAGCAAGAAGAAAACCCAGTTTTACAATAGAGACAAAGATCTAAACAGACTCTTCACCAAAAATGCTGCATAAATGGCCAATACACACATGAAAAGTGATCGCCATCATGAATCATTAGAGAAACACAAGGTAAAACTGTAGCAAGATACCTCTGCCCTCCTATTAGAATGGTTAGAAATTAAAAAAAAAAAAAAACTTCACTAACTATTGAAAGATGAAAGAAAGCATGAAAGAAATAGAACTCTCACGCACTGCTACTGAGAATGTAAAACATTACAACCACTGTGACAGTTTGTCAGTTTCTTATCACAGAAAGCGTCCAGTTGCCACATCACTTAGCCATTTATTCTACTTCTAGATATTTACTCAAGAGAAAAAAATATATATATATGCATAAAAGACTTGTAAATAGGATGTCCTAGTAATAGTCCAAAGTAGGAAAAAAAATGAAATGCCTATCAAATAATGAATAAACACATTATGTTATGTGTAGAACACCATTCAGCCCTGAAAAGGAGTGGACAATTGTTATACACAGTAACATGGTTGATTTCAAAGCAATTGTGGAGAGTAAAATAAGGTGAATCCAAAAAGCATCTGCTATATGACAGTATTTATGTAAAACTCTACCATTTATAGTGAAATAAAGCAGATTAGAGGTTGCTTGGTAACAGGAGTAAAGGAGAGCTGGAAGGAAGGGCTTGCAGTAGGATCCAATGAAGCTTTGGTGAGCATACTCACTAGTTTGAATGTGAGGATGGTTTTATCACCATATAAGTCATACACTCTAAATAATGTATGTCAGTTACACCTCAATAAAGCCGTTAAAAGAAATATCAATGCTCATGCTGACCAATTAAATCAACTTCATCCTTTGCTTTTTCTATAAGAATACTTTATATTTAACAATACAAGTATACGAAATTTCTTTCCCACTATATTATGTCTCCTTGAATTCCCATGCACCCTCTCCATGTGAATTCTGTCTAGAAGACCACTCACATAAAGATTCAAATCACTTCCTAGGTGAACTCGTCCTAGATTCTTCCTTGAATGACTTGGAGAGCTCTATTCTTTATATCTTCCTATATTTATAATGGTTATCCTACATTATTCAAACTTTTATACATCTCATACATTAGATGGTGAGATTCTTGTGGGAAGTGACCTAGGAAGACTAATGCAGGGTTTAATATTTGGCAGGGGCTAAAAAATGTCAGCATAGAGAGAAAAGGGGATGATACCAGCCTGAGCTACAGGATCTTTGAGAAAGTAAACTTGGATACCAGCAATAGACATAGAGTTAATGTGTAGGTTTCAGGATAGCATAGGTTCTCCTAAAGTATAGGTAGACATTAAGAAAATCAAATTGTTTTTTAAAAAGTTTCTTGCAGGGGCACCTGGGTGGCTCAGTGGTTGGGCCGCTGCCTTCGGCTCAGGTCATGATCTCAGGGTCCTGGGATCGAGCCCCACATAGGGCTCTCTGCTCAGCAGGGAGCCTGCTTCCTTCTCTCTCTCTCTGCCTGCCTCTCTGCCTGCTTGTGATCTCTCTCTGTCAAATAAATAAATAAAATCTTTAAAAAAAAAAAGTTTCTTGCATCAGATCACCCAAGAATCTAAATAATAAGCGCTTTTACCTCCAGTTCCCTTCACTAGCCACTGTTCCCCTCATATATAATCACTGGTAAAAGCAACATTTAGAGCAAAAAGAATGCTATATATATATATATATACATATATGTATAAATCTCTCTCAATCAATCATGGTGTCTATTTCTCCTGCTCACCAAACAGAATGCTCTCTCAGTTTTCTCTGCATATTTAAGTCTTAGATATTATTCAGGGTAAAAACCAATGTCTGTCTGCGTACTTCATGAAGCCTTCCTCTCTACTGCTGTTGGTAATGATGTCTTCCTTTCTTTGATTCTTTAGAGTGATTACTGTATAACTTAGTATTTACAAGCAAATTAAAAAAAAAAAAAAGGTAACCAGTTATGCAGGAGAGTAAAAGATTCCTTTAACAAGAAGACTGTAAACAATCAAGATCAGAGCAGTCTTCTTTTAAATCATGAAAGCACCAACTGCAATGTCCTACACATAGCATTTTTAAGAAAAATATAAAAATAATAATTCTTCAAAAATGTGTTTTTTAGTGTCTTGTTCCAATAAATGCAATGCTGAAAATTGTTCATATATATATATATAAGCTACATATATATATATATCTGCCATCTATATATCTCTATATATATCTGCCTATCTATCTATACATATATATCTGCCGTCTATATATAGATGGCAGATCTCTAGATATCTAAATATATATGTGTGTGTGTGTGTGTGTATATATATATATATATATATAAACCATTTAGTAAATGCATCAATTGTAAGGTAAAACTACCCTTCTATTAGTTTGAGTTCAAGAAAATAGACAAGCATCCATCATGTATTTTTCTGGTGAGGAAGAGGAACATTCATGAAAGTTAATGAACTGGCTACATTCTCAGCTCTTGAGATTACTTTGAATTTTTTGTGAATTATTACCTATTATCTATTACTGTTACTATTTTATAATAGTAGCTACCATTTTTTGAATGCTTATTGCTGCTGAAAACTATAATAACCACGTTTTTTTTAAATTTTTTTAAAATTTTTTATATTTTTTATAAACATATATTTTTATCCCCAGGGGTACAGGTCTGTGAATCACCAGGTTTACACACTTCACAGCACTCACCAAAGCACATACCCTCCCCAATGTCCATAATCCGACCCCCTTCCCCCAACCCCCCTCCCCCCAGCAACCCTCAGTTTGTTTTGTGAGATTAAGAGTAATAACCACGTTTTTAAGCTGATTTTTTCTTAACATAGTCCTGTGAGGAATCTTCTACTGTTACCCTTATTTCTCAGAAAACATATTTATATTTGCTGGTTTAATTTTTTTAAAGATTTTATTTCTTTTTTTTTTTTTTTTGACAGACAGATCACAAGTAGGCAGAGAGGCAGGCAGAGAGAGAGGAAGAAGCAGGCTCCCCGCTGAGCAGAGCAGAGAGCCCGAGGCTTGATCCCAGGACCCTGAAATCATGACCTGAGCGGAAGGCAGAGGCTTTAACCCACTGAGCCACCCAGGTGCCCCTGCTGGTTTATTTTTAATCAATTCATCCATACTTGATCTTTTTGTGTGTATTCCCTATCCAGCCAGATATCCAAGAGAGAAATTTGGGGTCAAATAAAGGATTCCCCCTCTATTCTATATCCCTCCCCATTGCATTGTCACTTGAGCTTGCTTTTTCCATTCCTACCACAGCCAGCCTCATCCAGGTTGCCACTGGTTCTCATTGGCCAACTCCACTTAAATGTTCTTTTCACATGCACTCTTCACCAGTGTCCAGTCAGGTCTCAAAACAGCATCCCAAGCCATCATTTTTCAGCCAATCACAAATATGACCACATAGCCCCTAACAAGATGATGAAAGATTGGAATTGGGAAAATATATAGGCGCTTACATGAAGCTCATTATCTTCACCATGCTCTTGACCACAGCCTCAAGAAGGTTGCATTATCAAGATTATTTTTTTAAATTTTATTTATTTATTTATTTATTTATTTTTATTTATGAGAGAGAGAGAGAAAGTGCATGAGCAGAGGGGAGGGGCAGAGGGAGAAGCAGACTCCCTGCTGAACAGGGATCCCACTGTGGGACTTGATCCCAGGACCCTGGGATCATAACCTGAGCCAAAGACAGACAGTTAACCAATTGAGCCACCCAGACTCCTACCAAGACTATTTTGAAGCCAAAAACCAACACAGAAACAAAATGATAAAGAAAAATTGAACAGTGCTTTTCATCTCAGCATATAATGACCACACTCCCCATGATGAATACAATTAGAGGTAATGAACATTGAACACTTACAGTGTGTCAAGCTTTGCTTGAATTAACTGATACAATCTCAACAAATGTATGAGATAGTTTCCCTTATTAATCTTATTTTACATGTGAAGTTATTGTAGCTCCGACTCATTAAGGGTCCTGTCTAAGACACAGCTATTAAATGACAGAACTGAATTCGAACCCAGAAATACTACTCATGCTAAAGCCTGCATACAGACCATTATATGAGTGGTTTTCAGGCACCCCGAAGTACTGTGTTTAATAATAAATATCTTGCAACTCCTCTTTTACCATTTTGAAATGAAATTCTTAGATAACAGAAGGTGCCTAAAAAGTCATGAAAAATATTAGTACAGGGCCCCTTAGTGGCTCAGTTGGTTAAGCATCTGCCTTCAGCTCAGGTCATGATCCCAGGATCCTGGAATCAAGTCCCACATCAGGCTCCCTGTCCGGTGGGGAGTCTGCTTCTCCCTTTGCCCTTCACATGGTATGTGCTGTCTTGCACACTCTCTTTCTCTTTCAAATAAATAAAAACTTTAAAAAAATTTTAAAAGAAAAATATCAGCACAAAACCCTAAGTGTAATATAAAGGAGTAATAAAAATATTTTACAATAAAATACGGTGCATTTAGAAGACATAACAAAGAGGTCAGGTGCTTATAGCTGAAATACCATGAATGCAACAGATTTAAATGTAGAATGATACAGATGAGCTATCTGGTTGACCGAAGGGTAAAAGTGATATCACAATCAAGTGACATGATTTTCTAAAATGGTGAACAAGTCACTGTAATTTTCCAAATAAAGCAAAGCGACACCTTATCTGTTTATGCGGCAGTTGTACTCCTAGAATATACAATGTAGGTTAAAATTGAATGAAAAAGAAGAAAAACAAAAAATGTAAAACAAAAAGCAACAGCAATAGTAACAACTTTTTGTTCATGTTACCTGAGTTAGGCTCTAGGTTCAGATAAACAGATTCTTATGTACATGAATTTCCAGCAAGACTAACAGAAGTCATGTGATGCACAGGCGGTTCCTTGCAAGGCAGAACTGAACCACACAATGGAGTGATAACTAAGTCTTCTGGTTTCTGCCCACTCAATGCTACCAGTACCCCTTTAAACATTGTGACAACTAATAATGCCCCCCCAAAATATTGTAAATGTCCCCAGGGACGGTACTGCCTCAGAGATAACCACCGTATTTCATACCACTCTTGTGTAAATAAATGGGGTATAATGCTTCTTTTGATAAATAAGAACCAAATTTCTGATTCTTGACTTCGCATCTCAAGCTCATTAATCATACAAACAGAACATCATATTATCTAAAGTAATGAACATCTACTATACAAATGAAGCCAACAAGGAATTCGACTTTAACTAGAAATTGATACCAGAAAGAAAATGTACCTCTTATTCAGAGACCATCATTACAGTTAGGATCCAAGATGCCTCTTTGGAATGGAATTTTTAAGTCTAATCATCAACAGATTTAGATAGCTAGTAAGGATGAACATATTCCTTGGAACTTTGGGATATTTTGTGTGTCTAATTAAATATAATTTTTTAACAAATGTGTTACTTTGAAAGGTTAATTATTTGGGGGCATTTGGCCATGCTTGACTGAAGGAACATTGTTGGGTTTGAGCCACAGAAAACTTCATTTAGAAAAGTCATTCTTTCACAAGCACTTCTTTATATTTTTCTAGCCTGGAAATCTGTGTATTCATTGCTTTGAAAATGAATGTATTATTGTTTCTGTTTCATATCTATAAACACGTGTGTTATGTATATATGTATGCAGTTATATGTATAACAAAAGCCTTTGCAAATAATTGTGATTTTAGTGTACAGTGGAGGAATGTCAGGAACTGCTAGATGCCAACAACTTTATGTAATGGCTTCCTTCATTTCTTACAACAGCCCTAAAATGCGAGTTTTAGTAACTTCACTCTGCAGATGAAGAAAGTGATACTCAGGAAAAGTAGGTGGTTCTTCCAAGTTCAGCCAGGAAGGAAACAAACCACTGTCCCATGCCAGTTAGGGTTGATTTGGAACCTGTGTCTTTTCTACTAGACCGTGCTGGTGCCAATGAACCCAACAACACATACTTGGACTTGAGATACTAAATTCTCAAACCATAGGTAAAATGAAAAGGAACAGAACCCTTCCAGTGAGCTCCAAAACCCGTGAAAGTAAACCTTCTTGAATGATATGCAACCATCTGCCCCCAACTGACTCTAAAGGCCCTCTGAAGAACCAGGATATTCCAGGCAGACAATTTTCAAACTAGTATTTTAGAGTTCAAGAGAGAATCTAAGATGAATGATTTCTCGGAGCAAAAATATAAGATCTTCACTTTTTTAAAACTTTGAAAACTAGTTATAATAACTTTAAGATAGAAAGTAAAGAAAACAAGATTCTAAATTATACCTATCCAATCATTATCATTGTACACACACACACCCCCCCCACGGCACTTCTGGTTATATATATATATATATATATATATATATATATATATATGTCATAAAAAAACACAGCAGCGTATAATTATTACTACAATACATATACATGCATATTCATTATTATTACTAATATATCTGTGTGTATACATATACATATGTATATGTATTCCACATTATTTATATTTTAATAATAATAAGGAGAGTGGCTTTATTGAGTATCTACTATGATCCAGCCTCCATTCATACTTTAAAATGGACTTCTCTCTCAGAGGAATGCTCATAATCTTGTGCTGTTTTATTTATTTTGCAGATGCAGAATTGAAGCTTAACAGGGCTAATTATTTGCTGAAGTCTTCCAAATGTAACAGAACTGGGGCCTGAATCCAACTCTGTACTCCACAACCAGTGAATTATGGGCAATTGTCTTTCTCTGCACTATTGTCTTAGTTCAAAAAGGGGTTATATGACATCTCTGATTGAAAAGCGTTTGTAAACTAAACACCAACCTCTGCCACTCATAGCTGACAATAGTCAATTACTCGGGTTCAACATGAAAGGTAAAATAGAAGAGTATATACTTATCCATTGAATTTGTTTCATAGAGAAAATTTAGTCTCATTAATTTTTTATAAAAGTGGAATTAAAATCCAAGTTTTTAGGTTGGCTAATTTAAGAAGTCCCAAATTTGTTTTACAAAGGCTGATTAATAAATGCAAGGTAAGTAGAATAGTGCCTGACACTTCATAAATACAACTGTTAGCCATGACTGCTATTATACTATTGTTATATTATATTATTATATTATTTATATTCTATCCTATTATATTACATAATGGGAACTCATTATGTAATGAGTTCTTCTCATTATTTAATGGTTCTTCTCATTTTGGAGGATGGCTTTCCTGAGTTCAACAGTTGTTCCCTATTTCTTCTAACTTGAAGAAACCCTCTGTGCCCTAAATCCTGAATAAAACAATGATCCTTTAAGAAATCCTAAATAACCATACACTTTTAAGCTCAAAAGCCAAACTCATGAGAAAATTAAAAGTCAGAAAGTTTAATTTGCATTCTATAGACAAAATTACTGACTGATCAGTGGGGTAGTTCTCAGAATTTTGGTAAGTTGCAAATACTTTAAGAAGAATTCAAGATGGCTCTGCCATCACATGGTCCTAAAATATAAAAGCACACAATGTGGGTCTTTCTTCTGGTAAAAGCCATGCATAAGAAATAGGCATATGATAATACTCTTGGAATGTGACCTCATAGTAAAAATGCCTTCTTTTTATCTCAAGTTTGCAATTTTGAAAACAAAATGCATCATTTCAGAACAGGAAACCACTGGAGATGATGAGGGGCATAAATATGTTCAAACAAATTAAGCTTGTTTAATATGTTTTGACTCTTCCATTTTTGTTTCCTTCTCTTGAACATGCAGTCCTTTGTTTATAGCTGTTGCACGGGAGAAAACCAGCACCTTATGTGCATGAGAGATCCGTCATATGATTACCTGGAGGAAATTAAAATGATACACAATGTAATAAGGCAAATGGAATGTTGAGCAATTATTCAGGAAATCTGATTGGCCAATGTACAGCGCTGTAATTCCTTAGACATTCCATTCTCAGTGAGATCTTGTACTACCCTCGGAGATGTGAAAAAAAATCCCCTTGCCTGAAGAACCCCCATGGGAAGTCAATGCAAATCAGTATACTTCCTCTTGTTCTTGCTCGGCATAAAGGACCTGAAGGGCAAGAAACACGTGTCACAAAAACACCATGGGAGTATATCATTACTACTACTAATAAGAATAAATGGAACCTTCACCTCTATAAGGAAATCCTGGGAGGTATATATTCTTTTTCTCAGCTTTTAAAATTAATAATAAGTATCAGGGCATTTTCTCAAGATTAATCACTAGCTAGAGTTTTGTTACTTTGATATGGAACAACGTCCATTCATTAATCCTGAAGAAATTCTCTGCCTTTCAGTCACTGGTAGAGACCAATGTGTGGATCGTTGCTCTTAGACTCAAGGATGATAATGCCACAAAGATAACAACTAAGGCACTGACTTTCAAACAAGAAAGAAAGGAAGAAAGAGAGGGAGGGAGGGAGCGAGGGAGGAAGGAAAAGAAATGGAGAAAAGGAAAGGGAGAGAAGAAAAGAAAAAAGGAGAAGATTCCTAGCTTCTTTTGAGTTATGGGAGTCAGAATTTAATACAATACACCAGGCAAATGTTTTAAGAATCTTACAGGGCTTGTGGGTAGCTACAAGTCCAACATGTTATAAAGAGTAGATGTGCAGCTGCCAACCTGCCCAGGCACCCTTTGCTTCAGTAATGGGCTGAATAATTCCAAGAAGATCAAAAGCAAATAGCATTACATGGCTCCTTGCCGGATGTGTAGCCATTGCCAGGCATCCACCTTCACCTATGGGGGAAGAAAAAATTCTGTTAGAGAGGAGCTCATTAACAGTAACAATCATTCCCACAGAGGTGACCATGCATGCGTGTACTTCCTCATCCGAATACGGGTGTGGTGGAAGAACAATGATAATTTCAGGTAATAGCTACATATAAAGCTCATTGAGAATGTTCAGCTGTCTTGAATATGACATCAGGCACAGGATTTAAAGGTTAATGTTTCCATATGACAATCGCAGTAGTTATTTGTTATTACATATATCCATACTTGTATAATTACTTAGATATTTTTGATAATTCTTCAGACACATTTATTAAGGATTCAGGAATTAGCATTTGGGTTATTTTTCTGCTACACTGAGGGACTAATCTGATTGTTGGAAGTATCTCAGTCCAGAATGAAAAGGTTATGTAAAGGGTTCTTCTCACCAATACACAGCTCACTTTAGAATTTGTGATTTCCCCTCCCCAAACTCCACCTGACTTTGTCTCAAAGGATTTTTCTTTTTCTGGACTAAAGTATTCACACATAAGTCCATATAAGGGGCCAAACACTAATAATGGGAATGGATGCGAAAGTTCTTGGGTTCTTGTAAGCCTTCGTTAATGCTCATTATTGCTATTATTTACTGAGTTGCCTTTTATATGCCAAGCTTTGGGTCACTCTTCTTTCTAATAGTTATCTCCAGTTCTTTTTTTTTTTTTTTTTAAGATTTTATTTATTTATTTGTCATAGAGAGAGAAGCGAGAGCAAGCACAGGCAGACAGAGTGGCAGGCAGAGGCAGAGGGAGAAGCAGGCTCCCCGCCAAGCAAGGAGCCCGATGTGGGACTCGATCCCAGGATGCTGGGATCATGACCTGAGCCGAAGGCAGCCGCTTAACCAACTGAGCCACCCAGGCGTCCCGTTATCTCCAGTTCTTACCATAATTCTAACATGTGGTTATTTCTACCCCCTTGTTAATAGTAGTAGAAGCTGAAGCTCATAGATGTTAAATTTTAATCTAAATGTATCTACTTCAAAGATGTATCCTCTTCCTCAATCACATTGACCTCTTTCCATCATCTTCAATCGTGCCATCCCCCCACTTCTCTTTCTCAGAATTCTGTTCCTCTCTCTGTGAGGACAATCAAGAAGATGTCCCCAGTTTGATCATCCCCTGGGTAGTCCTTGGCTGTAGTACACTGTTTTCATTTTGCCTTGGTGTCTCTCTAGTCTGAAAAAGCATAAGAAACTTTCGACAGCTGCTGTTTTTGAAAACCCATCAACCTCCCGCAGTCACTAAATCAGGGCTCTACTTCGCATCAATTCTTGAATGTTTGATGAATCTGAAAACCAAACTCAAGCAAAAATCTAAATTACAATTAAGCTTTGCATGGCCTGTCCACTCACCATTTTGATTCTGATAGTCTGAGATGAAATTTGCACTGCAGCTTAGAAAATTACTCCATTCTGATAAATCATTTAACTTGGAGACATCCTGTTGAATTCAGTCCATTAAAATTCAGCCATTGTGCCAATGATGTTTGTACTTTGCCTCCTCAATGGAAGTGCAAACTAGCTAAAATGAAATGAATGAAATTAATCCCAACCAGAGCAATCTCTCTTTCCATTCTTGGCATCCAAGATTAACATAAGTGAAAGTGAAAATTATTGCCGATAAGATTTTGGATGTATTTATTGAAAGTGGTTCTTGGCCTGCTTACTATACTAATGATTGCCTCAGCTCTCTATCTTATTTTAAAAAACTCTTAATTACTAAGCAGTTCCACTGCTGTTAAGTGGCAGTAGATACGTAATTTGTTTGTATTTGCTGTTTTAAGATATACGCCTTTAAAACCAAAATTTTGGTGGCTTTTGTTTTCAAGTTATTTAAGCTAAAGAACTTCAGCAGAGTTCACTTCTGTCATAATATTTTGCTTGTTCTAAATCTACCTCTAATATCTACCCTAAAACTCAAAGTTGAGTTTTTGAGGAACCTCAGATGTCTTTACCATGGGATTTATTATGGGTTTTTATGATGCGTAATGTAAATATTATTTGGAATTTTATTTTTTTTTCAAAGTTTTCCCTTATGTTCCACTGACTGAATTCTGAGTTAACATTTTCTACATCCATAATAGTAAGGAACTCATGTGATCAGGTCAATGAATCACACACAGAGAAGTTTTATATCCTGAAAACAGTAATATATAGTATCTTGCATCCCAATTAGGTGGAACAGATATGGTACAATTTGTAATTACTGTAACCATTACCATTATTTTTAATGAATCTGTTCTTGAATTAAGGTTCTCTTCCATTTATTCACAGTATTGTAAGAACTGTTACAAAAAATGAGCAAGGCTTTCAGCCATTTATAATAAAAGCTGAATGACTAAACAGACCTACATTTTTTTTATTTGCATTAATGAGCTCATCCTCAAATATATATGCAATAATATATAAAATTAAGTTATAAATGTGGGGATGTGCTCAAGTCACCATGAAAATCTGCATGTAAATGCATAATAATCACAAATCTACAATATTACAATATTAAAAAATACCCACAATTAAATTATCATGTGGAAATAATCATAATGTTATTGGAAACTCAATTATTGTGGCAACCCTTGTCGGGGAATTAGCAGAGTATGGCAAAGGCAAGTCAGACCTGAATTCATCAAATATATATTATCACAATATTACATGTTCACTTCGATTCCATGCAAAGACAAACATCCTCTCTCACTAGTATCTGCTCAATGCATTTGTATTATTCATGAACAACTCTGTGATCTATTATACATACAAAACTGATTGTACGCTTCTTGCTGCAGGCTACAATGCAGAGACACAGAATTAATTTTATTATATACACATGCATGATAATTGTGAAGGATTCGGCAAATACCAAACTCTGCTCCTGTGGCCCATGATTCCACTTTCCAAAAAAAAGGGGGGGCGCGTCTAAGGTCAGCAGGATTTTCTCTTTGGGACCATGAAACTCCTTCTCATTTAGAGTAGAAATTTCCTGGGCGCTAATGAGCCCCATACTGTGCAGAAGAGTCCATATACTCCTCGCTACCAAAGAAAACCTTCCTTCTATTGATACCCTAAAAACTTGGGTCAAGCAACATCCCTAATTAGGACTGCTTGGGAATTGCACAGTGTTGCTAGCCCGTATCTGCCCAGTTTCCTTCTTCAGGACAAACAGGAGAGTCTCTGACACTAAGGGGCCTTACAGCAAGTTTAAAGGCAACATCAGTTTGTAACTTTAATAAGACTGGCTATTTCTTCCTCAGCAAGTTCCCTTCTCTGGTCTACCACTCCCTCCCTAGTGCTCCCTGTAAAAGCTCCTGTTTCCTTGCCTCAACTGGAAATTCCTTGAAGGCCTTGTTTATTTTGACTTTTTTTTTTTCACCCTTCTGTCCTCCATGCCTGGAAGATTATTAGGGACACAGGGAAAAAAGTAAACAGCTTTTCATAAAATAAAGAGATTCCAGGCTTGTCAATCATAATCCTATTTTCTGAATTGTTCGGTAATGCTACTGTCCAATAAAAATACAATACAAGCCAAATTCAACTTCAAATTTTCTGGTGGCTGTATTTAAAAAAAAAAAAAAGCCAAAAGAAACAGGTGAAATTAATTTTAATAATATTTTATTTAGCCCAATATTTATTCCAAATGATTATCCTTTCTGTATATACTCAAGACGAAAAATTAGGAATGAGACAGTTTATTGTCATGTATAAAGTTTTCAAACTTTGGTGTGTATTTTATACTTACCAGTACGTCTCCCTTAGGACTAGCCACATGTAATATCAGTGTTCATGTGTGGCTAGTAATTACTATATTAGACCAATCCATATTTTGGTAAATTCACTGACATTAAACAGTTGAGTTAATTTAGGTGTGTGTAGTCCATATGTGCAGACTGCTGACTGCTTTCACTTTTCAGTTGATTCTCTCTCTTTTTTTTTTTTTCTTAAAGGTTTTATTTATTTGACAGACAGAGAGCACAAGTCGGCAGAGAGGCAGGCAGAGAGAGATGAGGAAGCGGGCTCCCGCTGAGCAGAGAGCCCGATGTGGGGCTCAATCCCAGGACCCTGGGATCATGACCTGAGCTGAAGGCAGAGGCTTCAGCTGAGCCACCCAGGCGCCCCTCAGTTGATTTTCAATGCTGCGTGATACAGCATCAGGTTCCCAGAACTGATTTATTCTTTTTTTTTTTTTTTTAGTCTTCTAATTAGAGCAAGTAAAAATAACTAATACATAGTAAAATAATTTTTGTTGCTTTTGTCATAGACAACTCTTCTATAAGTGGCAGATGAGCATGTCGATCTTACATGCAATTTATATTTATTTTTTTAAAAGATTTTATTTCTTTGTTTGAGAAAGAGAGTAACTGAGAGAGAGTGAGCACAAGCAACGGGGGAGTAGAGGCAGAGGGAGAAGCAGGGAGCTTCTCCCTGCTGAGCAGGGAGCCCGATACAGGTCTCCATCCCAGGACTCCAGGGTCATGACCTAAGTTGAAGGCAGACGCTTAATGGACTGTGCCATCCAGGCACTCCCACGATTTATATTATTATAGTAATATGATGTCAGTTGTGCACCATTTCTATTATTTGAGTAAAATGAGTATATAGAAAGTGTGGCATCAGAGAAAGTGATAAATCTGAGCAAAATCTGAGACGAATCTGAGTAAAATCACATCTCTGCCATTGGCCATATCTCTGAACCTTGGGTTTCTACTCAATAAGGTGGGGTAACAATATCTAGCTCTTGGACAGGTTACAAGAATTAAATGTGATATAAAGTGCTTAGGACACTTGCTAGCATATAGTAGGCACTAGATAAATGCTCACTATTGGTTTGTTTGTTTGTTTGTTTGTTTGTTTTTAGGATTTTATTTATTTATTTGACAGAGAGAGATCACAAGTAGGCAGAGCAACAGGCAGAGAGAGAGGAAGGGAAGCAGGGTCTCCGCTGAGCAGAGAGTCTGATGCGGGGCTCGATCCCAGGACTCTGGGATCATGACCTGAGCTGAAGGCAGAGGCCTTAACCCACTGAGCCACTCAGGTGCCCCAACTATTGTCATTTTTGTCATTGTTATAATGATTATTTAAGGACTCCTGACATGTTGCCCACCTCTTTCAATGTAATTCTTACTTACAAGTAAATAATGAGAATGGTAAGATGAGAATGGTAAAAACTGGTGCTTCTGAATCCCAGCTGGAGACATGAGCTACTTCAACTTGGGTAAACTGTATGGAAAAGCCACAAAGTGTCAGAGGCAGATGGACACTGAAGAGCTTTTTTATGTTATGTTCCCTCTCTGCAAATAGATGAGAAATTCAATTTTTTTAAGACATGTTTTTTCAGATCTCCGTTGATGAGAGCCATCATAAAGAAAGATCTGTTTGAGGTTAATAAATAAAATGTCCACCATGCCGTGGCAGACGTTCTAGTAACTCAGAGATTTGTACAAAAGCTAGTGAGTGCTCCATTTACAATGTATATGCCTGAATTTCCTGCTTCTAACTTATGGGATACATTTAAGCATACCTTTTCCTTATTTTTCCACTTTTCCTTTTTTTTTTTGGAAGGAAGCACAGTAATGGTATATGTGGGGTGAACACCCCCTTCAGGGTGCCTGGGTGGCTCCGTCTGTTAAGCCACTGACTCCTGGTTTTGAGATCAGGTCCTGATCTCAAGTTGAGATGGAGCCTGTGTGTATTTTCACTCATCACGGAGTCTACCTGAGATTTTCTCCCTCTCCCTCTTCCCCATTCACACTTGCTCATTCTCTCTCTCTCTCTCTCCCAAATAAACAAATAGTATCTTTTTAAAAAAATAAAGGCAAACACCCTACCCATTCCTAAGGCAGCAGCAATGACTTCTTTTTCTGCCTTTTTGCCTACGACCACACATAGAGAACAGACAAGTACTGACTGAATGAAGAAATTGAGCTTTCAACAAGCAAAGACTGCATGAGGATTTCTCAGAAATTTTAACAGAGAATTTGAAGAAGTTATAAAAAAAAAAAAAAAGTCTTTAAATGAGGCTTGTTCCAATTCATCATTTTTTTTTTTTCATCTCCTTTAGAGTACGAACCCGTCTCCACCTCCCTTCTTAGACTTTTTGCTCTCTTATATACCTAACAATGTGCATTTGGAAAAAAAAAAAAAATTGTGCCCGGACAGGGGCTAGGGAAGGGGCATAGTGTCCAATGTTAAAATCTTGTTTAAAATCATAGATTCAAGGGTTGTAAAGTCAAAGCCATTTGGTCCTGTTTCTTATAAGCATATGCTTCGGTAGACTTAATCATGGTTTGTTGTAAAAACATTTCTAACAACATTCTCTAAAGCCCGGCTGATATAATGAAGCTTTTCTCGACAAGTAGCAACATAATCATGGCCAAGGTGAGGCTCAGGGAGGAGGACTTAGGAGATCGCCCCTGGAATTTATTAGCTCTATAACTTTTTGACAAGCGTGTTCGCCGTTTCTCTAACTTTATGCAAACTTCGAATGCATAAAACTACCCTGTGCTTGTTTGTTTGTTTTTTCAGTTTTCTTTTGCCTTTTGTTCTCTATTATTAATGGAAATTAGACTCTTCCCTAGTTTTCCAACCAGTTTGTCTCATGTGCACACGCTCTTGAGTCTCTTTCTAACCCTTTTTATTCTGTGAACAAGTTCATTTCAAGTTAGCCCTGAATACCCCAGGGCTTCTTATTAGCTTCAGACATTCAGATGTTCAGAATGAAGAACATCTCGAGGTGTGTTGCGTAGATGGTTATCAGACGGGCGAGGCAGCTAATGATATATTTGTATCTGTTGAATGATATTTGTAAATGCTCTGTCTACCATGTGGCTACATTTTGACTAATGTGCTATAATACCCAGAATTTTTTTAAAAAGCTTGTTTTTTTAATGTTTCCTGGTTTCATGACGTGAAATAATCATTCTTTGTCATGCTGTGAGATATTCCCTTCTCCTTTCTACAGTTTGCTTACTAAGAGTCTCTTTTATATATAGTCAGCTAGTGGTAATAGAAAAGAAATTTAAATATACTTTTCTTGTCAGCAGAATTTTCTCTTTCCCCTTGGAAGTCTATCTATCCCAGTGATATCTATAAGAAATATAATATTAGTCATATATGTGAGCTACCGATGTAATTTGAAATTTCCTAGCAGCTCCATTACAAAAGGTAAAAAGAAACATTATGACATTAATGTTCATAATATATTTCATTTAACCAAATGTATCTAAAATATTTTTATTGCAACATATGATCAATATAAACAAACAAAAAAAACTAGGAATGAGATATTGTATGTTCTTTTTCCTAAATTCTAAATCCTTGAAATCCTGTGTGCGTTTCACACGTAGGGCACATCTCACCTTCCAAGCTTAGTTACTTTCCAAGTGTTCATCTGTGTGTAGGTTGCCTGGTGGCTATCATATTGGACAGACGACTTCTCACCCAACTCTGGCCTTTCTGAGCCTGAACCTCAGAAAGCTGCCACCAATAAATGAAGCAAAAGCTTTCTTTTCACAAAGCCCTACTGCTGCATGCCAACTGACATTTGAACAAAGAAAATGTCCTTGTATTTAAGCATCTCAACTATTACTTTTCTAATAACTCGCAACCCTGGGTCACTTTACACCATTTCTCATAATTTGCATTAGGTGTTCTTTGAGACACAACATTAATCCAGTAATAATTAAAATGATATACTGTACTATTAACATTCTCAAATCTTTAAAGCAAAGTGATCTATGCCTGCAGCACTGCTCAGGCTAGCTAATTAAACAGGATACAGTTGTAAATGGCTATTGTAAGCAGTTCCCTATTTAAAAATACAGCTCTGGGAAGTGCAGTTTATAGTGACAGGGGCCCTGCCCGGATTGATCAGCTTTAAACGGAGGTCGGTCGATGCTGCACAAATAGCGAATTCTGCTTGAGAGACTGGCATCCGGTTTTGTTGCGAGAATGGAGCTTTGGTCGCAAATGGACGTCCTATTGAATGGCCGGCTGTGGGCCCGTGTATGCCAGACACCCCTGTTGGGGGGGGGGGGGTGTCGAGGGTGCAGGATGATGGTGATCTGGGCATGGAATCATCCTCTTGTTCTTTCACACGTGAGTCAGCATTCTGGGGCCACACAGCCAACCATCCCGACAGGAGCAACACAACTTCCACTCCACCCAGCAGCCTCTAATCTGCTGTGATCCATCCCTGAGCCAAGGGATTTGGGTGTGTAAACTATAAAAAGACATGCCTGCATTCCCTTTCCCTCCCTTTCTCTCTCTTTCCTGCCCCTCTTTTTCTCATTCTCTCCTTCTGCTAGAATTAGAACGGAATTCTCTGCTTCTTATTATCTCTTACCTCACTTGTTCCGCCATTAGCAATCCAAGTGAATCACTTCTCCAGTTTTTTACACTAATGCTTCCACTGTTCTGAAGAGCAGGCTGTATTCGAGTGACCTTTGTTCCTTGAAATGGAGCTTAAAATGTGGGCTCCGTTCACAGAGAGAGAGTGGCAACACCTCCTCAGGAGGAGAGCTTTGATAAATTCAGTTAGCCCTGGATAAACCTTGGAAGTGAACAGTGTGACACTACCTTCTCCAGCCCCAGTGCCAATCACCCTATAAGGATGTTCATGGTATCAGCTCTCATTGTCCTTGTATCAGGGGTATAGTCACAGCACCTGGCACAGGGTTTGTGCTCAGTGGATGAAGGAGCAAGTGAATGAGTGAACGAATTAGTGTCAGCTCAAAGCCAGACTTTGTGGTGATGAGGCTTACATTCAACTTTTGATATTTCCACAATATATCAAAAAAAAGTAAGAAAACTTAGGTTATAGAAACTAGGGTTTTCTAGGTAGCTACATTGCTCTTCTTCCAGCTTCTCAAGATAAGAGGTCAAGCGCAAATATGTTTGCCTAGATTAAGTATGCAGTAGAATTACGAATAAGCTATTTAAGTACCAGAAAAAGAATTGGACTTATTTTCTAAGAATGAAATTGTTGAAGAGGTAATGTGGCTGCTGGTTCAGAACTGTCATTCCTGTAGGTACCTAGGTATTCCAAAATGCTATTTTTATTTTTTAAAAAGATTGTATTTATTTATTTGAGAGAGAGAGAGAGAGAGTATGAGAAGGCAGGGGGTCAGAGGGAGAAGCAGACTCCCCATTGAGCAAGGAGACTGATGTGGGACGCGATCCTGGGATTCCAGGATCATGACCTGAGATGAACGCAGTTCCAAAATGCTATTTTTTAAACACGTATCTGGAGAAGTGGAGAATATGAGTTATCCCCTTTGCTTTACAACCCATCTAACTTACATTTACCTAAATTTTTTATTTCATCTGAACAGGGTGTTGGAATAGCACATTCTATATTCCAGAGTATGACTCAGAGGGCATTACGGTAAACCTTGGGTGTGTTCTAACACACAGGTCTCTAATGCCTTGACTTGCCCAAAAAAGAAGAGTGAGTTGGTCCCCAACAGATGCCCTACAGGAATTCAATGAATCATGCAAGATCAAACTCTAACCGCCTTTTATAAATACATTACAGATGATCCTTTCTGATCAGAGTAACTCTAATTTCAGTAGTTCAAACTCCCAGAACTGTCAGCGTGGTTACATTTAAATAGTGGATGATGTGGCCATATCTAGAAGTGGCATTGACTTTGCAAAGGGGAACTTTGCCATTCCCCCTGAACTTTGGTCAGCCCTGTGCAGACCATGACTGCCATGGGAAATGAGACTTAGGATAGCAGGAAGGAACTGAGGAATAAGGAGAGTGAGACAGCTCAATCAGTAATATTTATATCAGACAAACCAGACTTTTTTGTTCTTGCATTTGGTTTCATGGTAATAGTGGCCTCATAGAATGATTTTGAATGTGTTTCCTCTGTTCCATTATCTGTAAGGTTTTGATAAAGATTGTCATTAATTATTTTTCTTAAATGTTTGTAGAATTCACCAATGAAAGCTGTGGTCTTGGGCTTCTCTATGTTGGGAGAATTTTGATCCCTAATTCAACGTTCATTCTTATTATTCATCTAAGAAGGTTTCCTATTGATGGGATTCAAGGTTCATGATACCATCTTGGTAACAGGCATTTTTAGAAATTACCTGGGTTTTTTCCTAAGTTATCTGAATTGTTGGAATATAATTGTTTATAATAATCTGTTATTGCACCACTTATTTCTGTGTTATCTGTTGTACGGTTTTCTCTTCCATTTCTCCATTTGGTTTTGAGTCTTTTCTCTCTTTTCCCTTAGTTAAAGTAGTAAAAGCACTGCTAATTTTGTTTCTTTTTTTTTGGAAAAACTGGTCGTTATTTTCATGTTATGTTATTATGTATTCTGGTCTCTATTTTATTTATTTCTGATTTTTTTCTATGTTATTTCCTTCCTCTACTAAATCTCCGCTAAGTTTCTTCTTTTTCTAGTTCTTTGTAGTGTCATGTTGTTGCTTATTTGTACTTTTTTTCTTAGTACAAGTATTTAGAGCAGAAATTTCACTCTAACATCTGTTTCTGCTGCATCCCATAGGTTTGGGAATATTGTGTTTTCTTCCTCTTTTGTTTTGAGACATATTTTGATTTGCTGTTTGATTTCTTATTTCTCCCATTGCTTGTGCAACAGTGTATTGTTCAATATTTACACATTAAATATTTACTATTTACATTGCAAAAAGTAAATAGCATTATTCTAAAGCAGTTTAAAAACAACAAAAGCCAGAAAAAAATAAAAAGAAATCAATGGGTTTAAAAAATATTAAGAGGCTGAAGTAATGAAGCACTGAGTGATCTATATCCTATTTATCTTCTCTAGAATATCCCATTTTAAGTCAATTCTGAAGAACACATGAAACCATTATATATGTAATAGTATTTTATATATTATAAATATCAGATTTATTTTTGTCTTCTAAATTTTTATTTAAATTCAGTTAGTTAACAAACATGGTAATATTAGTTTCCGGTTTACAATCTAGTGATTCAAAACTTCTATCCATTGCCCAGTGCTTGTGACAGCGAGTGCCGTCTGTAATTCCCATGATCTATTTTACACAGGTTTTAGAACAATGCCCAAAATGCCCTTTTTTCTCCTAATTATTTAGTTAGTTTTAAATAGTTTATTTTTCAAAGTAATAATTTTGACACCATATAGGCTTAGGGAATCCGAAATAAAGCAGAATATATGCATCAATGTACTCTAGTCTACTCAGATACTTCCTGTTTGGAACATTCAAAAATTATGGAAGAAAGTTAATCATATTTAAGTATCACTCTATAATTTATAAGTAATACCATTTATTTGGTTCTCAACTGTCATTCACTTCTTAGTGAGGTTAGTTTTTACCCAGGACTTAAATAAAATTAGTGTCTCTACAGTTCAGTGTCTCAAGGGAATTACAATTGCAATTACAATTTCTGTGGAAAGCAAATGAAACAAAATAGTAAAAAATGTAGATACTGTGCCTAGTCATGTGCACAATCACAGAAATAAGGAATTTTTTAAAAGATTGTATTCATTTATTTGAGAGAGAGAGAACTAGAGCAGGGAGAGGAGCAGACGTAGAGAGAGGACCCCAAGCAGATTTTGCACTGAGTGCAGAACCTGATGTGAACCTTGATCTTATGACCCTGAAATCATGACCTGAGCTGAAATCAAGAGTCAGACGCTTTACTGAGTGAGCCACCCAGGTGCCCCAGGAATTTTATTTTACAATTATCCACTTGTCTAAATTTCTGACAATATTCACTGATCTATCTGTATCAACTTTTCTCCACTCCCTTTTAAATATCATCAATATACTATATTCATATCATGCTGACTTCACTCAATACAAGTTCTTACAAAGATGATTATTTTCTCCTGCATGAGAATAAGAGACCAAACATTGACTAAACCCACTTGGACATATATTTCAAACCATGACTAAATGCCATCATATACTTTAAGTAAACAAAAACTCAAAATAATCTCAATATCCCATATCCCTAACCATCAGTATCCCCCAAAACAGATCAATAGGGCAACAATATAGCAGAAAAGCAAACATAAATACTAGAACCTTATTTGTAGATGATTGCTAGAAATACAACACCTGCCATATATGGAAAAGGATAGTGAAAACAAACAAACAAACAAACACTTTTTTTTTTTTTGGTAGTAAGTATACTGTTTCCTGAGGAAAAGGTAAACTGTGCATAAATACATTATTAGATTTAAATTAACAAAATGAAACTATTTCCCAAGTATCTCATTCTCTCATGTTTATGCTGGAGGAAAATGTCCTTTTGAGTAACTGAACTAAAAATCTAATGATCGCCATAGACACTGGATTTTAGCCAAATGACATCAAATCATTGATTAAACTAAATGTTAACTAAATACAAATGTGAGAAAAAATAAAAATATGAAGTAAATCCATTGTTTTCAAAAACTATAGATCAGAACATTATCATGATTGGGTATAACATTTTGGCTGTAAAAGAAGGCACTAGCTTCACCCAAACCACAGGCAAGTTACCATGGAAACATCAGTGCCACCATAATTTCACAGACCCCCTTCTGCAGTAGTGGCCCTTAATTGGTCTGCATGCACTCCATCTTTTTATCTTCATGGGACAAATCCACAAATATGCCAAGACTGTGAGTCATACCCTTCAATACCGCATATTCATGAAAGAACCTTCAGAGAGTGAGTCATTTAACAGATGACTTAGGGGGAATTTTCAGCTTGACATTGTGTAATTTTTCTAACAGGGGTATTGTCTCTTCTCTTCTGGCTTCTGAGATGCTCTCTTAGACTCTCACATGGAAACTATCAAAGATTTTTAGCTGGATAACTAAATAGAAGACAGGACAGATGAATTGACTACACAGACCCAAGATGGTGGCCTGTGTGATTGACTCATCAGCCTTGGAAGGTCTGATGGATGGGAAGACCATTGTCACTATTGACCTTCTCCCATCCTGTGGGCTTCCCTGTATAATGTACATGATTATCTGATCTCTGGGATTTTCCATCTCTGACTCATCTTCATAATGCCTATCTCCCTTTCTCAATCTTTTCAGCTCTCCATTCCAGTCATGTTGAACGTAAGAAAGGAAGAATATTAAAATAAACTAATAGCGAGCTCTTTTTTAAGCAAGGTATGTGCCAGGTTTTTAATGCATATTGCCTCTCTTCATTCCCACAACAACCCTGTGAGGTATCATTATGACTCCCATTTTACAGGCATAAATGTTACCTTAAGGAAACAAAATTTAGGGGAAAGAAGCATAACGAAATTTTGTTTTTGTCCTTCACATCTTTTAACATGTATGCCATGGAGCTTATTCTTCCTCCTTTCCTGTGGCTGTGGTAATCAGAGGGCAGTTTGCTCTCCCCTTGCCCCTGTCTTTTATTTCTCCTTCTGTTCCCCATTCCTATTGAGCCCGGTGTCTGACTCTCCAGAACAGATGAATGCAGTAAACAGGGGAATGCTTGATAATGGGGGGAAAGCAGAAAGGTGTCACAGGACCCAAAATGCAATTCAAACTTATTTCCAGCTTTTTTTTTTAATGACAGAACTAGATGGTCAGAAAAGTGCTGCAAAATTGGTTTTTCTCACTTTTTTTGCACATCCCACTTTTGTGGCCTAGCATACCATTTTGGTATGTCCCATTGATTAAGCAGAATTAACTAAAGTCATTCCCTTTTAGCATTCTATTATATTTTAAAACATCATGCAAATATTAATAAAGATTTAGTGGTTTTAGAAGTGACAATACATTTTCTAGTTTTTGTCGGAAAAAACAGTAGTGTGGTTTTGGAATATGATTTGCTTCTTAAAAATTATCACTGTTTTGGTACTATTGTTTTCCTCTTTCAAACAAATATTGCAACATGCTACATCTTTAAAGTATTTGAAACATGTGTTTCATGTATATGTATATGTTTTGGAGCATTATTAGTTCAGGGACACAAGTCTGGGTTTGTTTTGTTTTGTTTCGTTTTGTCTTGTTTTCTTTTGTTTTTTTCCTACCAGGAACTACTGAAGTCACTGTTTTGGTTCTGCAACTGTATACATGATATCTCCAGTGACACTCTGAGTCTGGGAATGGGTTCTCTGACTGGATGTGGCTGTGGATGAGGACCATAAATACAAATATAAAAATGGTGGACAGAGTAAAGGCTATGGGAATACTTCCACAGAGCATGCATATAAACCCAATTTCTAAGGCATGTGACTAAACTAAGAAAGTCAAGAAAGAGGTTAACAAAATTGGTTGGAATAAGAATGCACTGTAAATTAAAATAATTGTATAGATGAATCTGACAAGGCATTTTATATGTTCTATATGTTCAAAAAGAAAACATAGATTCTTTTTACTTTTTAAATTATGAAATAAAAACAGGCATAAGTGAAACAAGAACAGGTGGATATAATGATGATATAACTTGAAATACAAGAAAAGTAACAATTTAATATAATGATGTAATAATAATAGCTAAGAATGATAGCACAACAATACAATAAGGTAAGTACCATTATATTTATTTAAATGTGAGAAAACTGAGGTACAGTGAAGAAGTAACTTACCCAAGGTCACACAGCTAATACTTGACAGAACACTTTGGTCTAGAATTCCTAAAACAGTTGAAGAAGCTTTCCATAAAATAGAACAGATGTGAGAATTATCGAGTTTCAAGATAGTGCTAGAAATCCAGAAAGAACTCAAGACAAATAAAAAGAGACATTAAAAACAAACAATCAAAAAAGGACAGAGAAGAGAAAATGGGAGATCTGTTGGGACCTTCTAGCATTTGTCATATAATAAAGCTAGGAAAAGAGTATATAGATGATGGAAAAAGAATATATTTAAAAATAACTACTGCTTCTGGATTTTAAATTTAAGTTGAATAAACCAAATTTTAATCTTATAAGTCAAAGCATCCTCAAATAATTTTCTTTCTGTGGACAATTGCCACTTGTTTAAAATTTTATTTATAATTTATTTTTCAAGTTCTATTGAGATATAATAGACATAGAACATTGTGTGAGTTTAAGGTGCACAATGTGATGATTTGATACACTTATATATTACAAAATAATTACCACAAGAGAGTTAGTTAACACCTCTATCAACTCACATAACTACTGACTTTTTTTTCCAGTATTTGAGAAATACATAAGTCTTCAGAACGAAAGGCCATTATAAGTACCAAACAGAAAATATATAAATAAAAACATCTATCTATATATAAACATGTTGTAGTCAAACTGCAGAACATAAGGGAAGGAAAAACAAACTAATATTCTAAAATAATTTAGAAGAAATAACATTACCTATAGTAGGAGGGCAATTAAAATCAACATCACTCTTTTTAGCAACCAGAGAAGCTAGAAATTAAGGAATCATAATTTTAAATTTTATGTTAAAAAACAAACAAATAAGTAACCTCTTAAGACAGGTAATCAAGACAACCTATCGTGCAAATATAAAAGCAAGTTTTTCTGTTTCTTCTTCTACTACTTTCTGTCCTTCTTTTCCTTCCTGAAAAAGTAAATCCCAATAGCATTAGATGGGGCTGAGCAACATGACATCTACCCCAGGGTTGGGGCTGGAGATGAGAAGGGGGTGGTTACACAGTGTGTCAGAGACAGAGCAGATGACAGGGGAGGGATATGGGATGAGGGAGGGGATGTAGGCTCCTGCCTAGGAATAAGATACCAATGTATTAGCAGGGTGAAAAGACTCATCGGACATGGTATGTCAGAGGCTAAGCAGATAAGAGTGGGTCCACATGGAGAAGTGAGCTCTTCTGGGGGTCAGTGTCACGTAGGTTGAATGGGGCATCTACTTGATGACTGTGAAACATTGATTCTATTCAGAGGGATTGGTCAAATAGTAAACATTAATTCTAATAGAAGCTATGTTTCTCATACTAGAAAAGAGTTTAGAAACATGAGGAAAAAAAGATTAGAATGCACTTCATAGTTTTTGGTTCAAATGGGAGCTATCCTCATGGCTTTCAGATGGGTTGATAGATACAAATATTTTTACATATTTCTATCAGGGATTGACCAGAGAAACAGAAGTGTTAGGAGTCGTATAGACTAAGGAATTCATGGTAGACGTTTAACCTTGGGCAATCAAGGTTATGGTTATGCAGTTTACACTGCTATTCCTTCTGCCTCTGATGTTAGGCCAGGGGTCAGCAGAGTGGAGGCAGGAGAGAAACATGTTTGTGAAGTGTGGCAGGCAAGGGAAAATTGGAACCCATGAATGAACCCATGTCAGTCTCACACTGCCTCCAATGTTGATGATAAGTGATCTTATCTGCAGGAGAAACTGATGCCCTTTCTCACAAAGCTACGTAAACACACACATGACATAGTTCTAGCAGGAGTGGGGAGGAACTGTGGTTTCTGATGGTGGCTCTTGTCAGCCAAATTTTCAAGAAAGTTCACAGCACCTGACACTTCACCAACCTTCTGATCGTAAACATGGCTGCTACTCCCTTCCTGTCTTCAGATCTCATTCAGATTTCCTTTGTGAGAGGTTCTCACTCAGAACCACATAGGGAGAGGAATTCTGAGAACCCAAATTCAAGCTTAGCGAAGGTGCAACAGTACAAAGCCACCATGATCACAAAAGGAAAAAATGTCATTTTATATGGAGAAGGCTATCAGTACCACTTTAATCAAGTGACTATGTGATCATCACCACTAATGGAATGAATTGAGATTTTTGTGCTCCTTGATAAAAATGCAGCAAAATGCAGTATCTCTCCTAAAATATCCTGTATTTGTAACATGAATCTATTCGTGAGAGCAAAACAAACCCAAATAAAGATTCTTCAAACTAACTGACCTGTAAGGTTCAGACATGTCAAGAACATCAACGTAAGGTTTAGACATGTCAAGGACATCAACACCAATTAGGAACTGTTCCAGATTGAAGAAAACTTAAACGAAATGACTAGTAGGGCCGCTGGGGGGTTTGTCGTTAAGCTTCTGCCTTTAGCTTGGGTCGAGATCCTGGGGTCCTGGGATCTAGTGCCATATCGGTCTCCCTGCTTTTCTCTCCCACTCCCCCTGTTTGTGTTCCCCCTCT
Organism: Mustela nigripes; assembly: GCF_022355385.1. Lineage (NCBI taxonomy): Eukaryota > Metazoa > Chordata > Mammalia > Carnivora > Mustelidae > Mustela > Mustela nigripes. The sequence continues at coordinate 9,596,757 of NC_081561.1, forward strand.
TGCTGTCTCTCTCTCTGTCAGATAAACAAATTAAATCTTTAAAAAAAAAAGACAACTAAATGCAACTCGTGAATCTGAATTGCATTATTTTTGCTACAAAGGACATTTTGTAATAATTAGGAAAACTTGAATGGGGTCTGAGGTTTAGAGTAGTAATATATGAATGTCATTTTTTTTTTCATTTTGATCATGTTGGAAAAAATTTGTTTTTAAAAAACAGATGTCGGGACGCCTGGGTGGCTCAGTTGGTTGGACGACTGCCTTCAGCTCAGGTCATGATCCTGGAGTCCCGGGATCGAGTCCCGCATCGGACTCCCAGCTCCATGGGGAGTCTGCTTCTCTCTCTGACCTTCTCCTCGTTCATGCTCTCTCTCACTGTTTCTCTCTCAAGTAAATAAATAAAATCTTAAAAAAAAAGAAAAGAAAAGAAAAGAAAAGAAAAGAAAAGAAAAGAAAAGAAAAAACAGATGTCAAAAAGTATCTGTGTATAGGACATCTGGTGGCTGAGTGAGTTAAGCATCTGCTTTCAGCTTGGGTCATGATCCCAGAGTCCTGGGATCGAGTGCCACATCAGAGTCCCTGCTCAGCAGGGAACCTGCTTCTCCTTCTGCCCCTCACCTTGCTTGTGTTCTCTCTCTCAAATAAATAAATAAAATATTTTTTTTAAAATCCGTCTATAAAAATATATGCTGCTGAAGTTTTATGGCATCAGGTTGACATCGTGCTCTCAAATAGATCAGGAAAAAAATCTTGGAGATTCTACTTTTGTCACTTTTTAATAAAGTTATTTCCAAATAGAAGAAATAAAAGGTTAAAAGTCAAATGCTAAGAAATACAGTAAACATTTATTCCATGTTTGCTGAAAACCAAACACTGTCCTAAGCCCTTTGTACATATTATCTTATTTAATTTTCACAACCCTTGTGACCTAGAAATGGTTTTTATTACATTTTTTATGCTAGATACATAAATTTTGGTTTCCCAGTGTTATAGAGCTAGTGAGTACAGAGACAAATATGAGCCTAGTTTGTCATTAGAACCTAAGATTTTAATCATTACACAATACTGATATTTTTCATTAAAAATGACTAAGAGTGATTACCATAACCATATCCTCAATTAAGAATGCATTTCAGGGGCGCCTGGGTGGCTCAGTGGGTTAAGCCGCTGCCTTCGGCTCAGGTCATGATCTCAGGATCCTGGGATCGAGTCCCGCATCGGGATCTCTGCTCAGCAGGGAGCCTGCTTCCCTCTCTCTCTCTCTGCCTGCCTCTCTGTCTACTGTGAACTCTCTCTGACAAATAAATAAATAAAATCTTAAAAAAAAAAAAAAGAATGCATTTCATTGGGAGGAAAAAGTGAACATAGTGTGGAATAAAATAAACAATAGTAAATATACAAATTGACAGAATAAATTAGTGAAGAAACTAGGTACTCTGAGGAAAAAAAATAGAGTTCTAAATAACAAGATTGTTGGAGACTGGAAGGTAATAAAAGCCCTGAAAACCCAAACATTTTGTAGAAAAATTAATGACTAAGCATGAATATTAAAATTGAAGGGAATCATTCACATAAATAAAATACAATTTACAGCTTTAGGAATGGAAAATAGAAAAAAGTATTTAAGATGTACAAATATTTTTTTTTAAATCAGAGAGAAAAATGTTTTGATGAGAAAACTAATACATGACAGAATAAGTCCAAATATACCTATCACTAAATAGACATAAATGAGTTAAACTTATATGCTTAAAGACAAAAGCTTCATCACAGATTTAAAATAATCTAGCTCTCTATGTTGCAGATATCTAAAGTAAACCTACATAAAGATTGAAAATAAAGGTATGAAAGATAAAAACCAGAAAAATTCCAAACAAAAGATATATCGTATAGCAAAATTGTTACAGAGCAATGGAATGGCTTTGATAATCATAGAAAACTAGGTAATTATTAAGATAGCAATCTACCCAGAAGTTATAATAGTCATAATGTAGTGAGCATATAAGGACATGACTTCAAAATATGAAACAGAATGGACAAAATGACTAAGTTCCAATCAGAGTGAGAAATGTTAACATACATGTCTCAGAAATTATCATTCAAGTAGATTAAAAATTGGTAAAAAACAAGAAATTTGGACAATGTTATAAGTATTTAAAGTGGAAATAACATATGTTAAACTAAACAACTACGAAAGCAAAGTACAGCAAAGCTTGGGGACAGAATGCAAGTGCAACTTCATGTTTATTTTATATCTTGAATATCTTTATTTTAAAAATGAGAAATCAAAAAAAAGTGGAGTGGTGTTTTCAAAAAGCTATTTAAAAAAGATAAAACTAAAGAAAGCAGAAAGAAAGAAATAAAAACAGGTAAGCACTAAAATTAACAAAATCTAACACAAAGGATCTGTATTTTTTTTTTAAAGTAATACAACAGATAATTATCAAATAGTACTAATAAATTAAAAAATGGAGCCATCTCAAGTAAATCATACTGGTACCACAAAATAGAAAAAGAAAAGGTTAACAATAGATTCACTAGATAGCTTTAAACAGTATGCCAGTCAATATTGTAACTTTGATACTACATTAGAAAAGAAAAAATATAAAGACTACTCTCTTATAGAAAGATTGATGCAGAAATCCTAAATAAAATATAAGCAAATAAAAAATGGCAGTGCTTGAAAATAAAGTATTGCAATTAAATAAGATTTATTCACAATTTGTAAAAGTGACTCAACTCCAAAGAATCTATTATAATAGTATAACCTATTAACAAAATTAAGGAGAAAATAGCACAATCACCTCAAAGATACAGAAATGCAATTTATTCATAGTAGAACTGCATTACATTTATGAAGAAAAGGAAATTTCTCAAGTAATAAAAGCTCATCCTCAAATAAACTACAACAAACAAAATATTCATTGAAGACATATTGGGAACATGCCTGCTAAAGATAGAATCACAGGAGATTCTCATTTAACTTTGTGTTGGAGGTGCTAATCAGTACAATGTGGGCAAAAAGAAGAATAATTGGAAAAGAGGAAATAAAATTATCTGTGAATAGTATATTTTTCTCTGCAAATCCAAGAGAATGTACTTGCAGACATTTAGTAAACAGATGGCTAAAAACAACCTAAAAACAAGAGCATTTCTAAGTATCCAAACAAATTTTTGTGAAATATACTAGGAAAAAAAGAGAGTTTACCCTCAGTAGGAAAATAAAAACAAAATAACAGTAAAGTGCATCGCAATAAGCCTAACAAAATACTCAAGATCTCTCTGGAAAAAATTACAGAATATGATTGGGAGACAAAAAATCTATTTTTATAATGGAAAAATATACTATGTAATGGATGGTAAGACCCAATATCTGAAAAGATATAATGTCCAAATTAATCTCTAAATTAAACCAAAGCCTGTAATGACAAAAAGCTTTCATGAAATTCAACAAACTGCTGTTAAAATATGATGATGGGGGACGCCTGGGTGCCTCAGTTGGTTGGGCAGCTGCCTTCAGCTTGGGTCATGATCCCGGCATCCTGGGATGGAGTCCCGCATCGGGCTCCTTGCTCGACGGGGAGCCTGCTTCTCCCTCTGCCTCTGCCTGCCATTCTGTCTGCCTGTGTTCGCTCTCTCTCCCTCTCTCTTTCTGACAAATAAATAAAATCTTAAAAAAATATATGATGATGGCAGGGAGACAAACATGGCTAAAAGCAGTAAAAACACCACAGAAGAATTGCAAGTTGGAAGAAATTTATGAAGAAATATTTTGAAAGTATAGTATTTAAAACACTAAACTATACACTCAATTATTAAACAAACAACCCACTGGAACAGAACAGAAACTGTAAAAACATACCAGTATATGTATTTATGTACATTATATTATATATATAGGTCTATACTACACATATATATGCCTATATATATATAGTACACATGTCTATATAGTTTATATATAGTGTATCATATAGTATATATCTATATACATGGATATAGTATAAATCTATCTAATCTATCAAATATATAATATATAATATATACACTGTATCTATTCCTATATATCTATACTATATAATTATACAGATGCATACATATATACACATAGTATATGAACATACTATATACATATACACACATATATCCATAATGTTGTGCATATTATGCAATTTTTGTATATTATGCAAATTTTGCATATTAGGCAAAAAACCTGTTTTTGCAGTATTTGTTGTGGTCCTCTGTTCTGGGTATGTGTTAATACCTACAGCTATAGGTATAGCTATAGATATCTCCTATGATCAAATTATAATTATAAATCGATATGAAAAGAATGACTAATTCCCTTATTAGCAATGCAATTTTTTTAATCCCTAGGAAAAAGAAAACTAAAATTTTACCTCACACTGGACACCAAACAAGTGGATACTTGACTTAAACACAAAAGCAAAGCTTTACATTTATAGAAGAAAATATAATAAAGTATAATAAATAGTAAATTAGGAATAAGGACTATTCCTTAAACAAGGCTCCAAAAACACAAGCATGAAGAATAAAGCTGAGAAGTTGGACTACCCTCAAAGAGTATTTGTATAATGAGATACTACATATACATGTCATGACTATGTACACACACATTCAGTGCATATAAGCAGGGCAAAATATTAATGAGAGATATATCTGGATAAAATATTGATAGCTGTTCTTTACACTGTTATTCTTAGAACTTTTCTGTATGTTTGAGATTATTTCAAAATATAAGTATTTAAAAGACAATATAAAGGGAATAAAAGAGTTACCACAGACTGAAGAAAGGAAACAATATAGGAAACCAAGAGAGGATTGTTACATATAAGGAAATGTAGCAATTGCTAAGAGAAAGAAACCACCCAATATAAAAATCAACAAAGCACATGAACAGGCAACTCAAACAATTTTTAAGAAAACAAAATAGTCAATAAGCTTATGAAAATGTGCTCAATCTAACTAATCATAAAAGACTGGCAAATTAAAAGAATAAAACTTTTATTTTAAAAGTCAGGTGGTTAAAAAGAGAACTCCAATAGCCAAATAATGGAAGCAGCCCTTGTCCATAAATAGATAAATAGATGAATGGAGAAAGACGAGTTGGTACACACACACACACACACACACACACCACCCACAGCAGAATATTACACAGCACTAAAAAAGGAGTGAAATCTTGCCATTTGCAACAACATGGATGGAGTTAGAGAGTATAATGCTCAGTGAAATTAATCAGCCAGAGAAAGACAGATACCATATGAGTTCACTCACATATGGAATTTAAGAAATGAAACAAATGAGCAAAGGAGGAAAAAAAAAAGAGGCAAACCAAAAAACCAGACTGGTACTACAGAGAGCAAACAAATTGTTCCTAGAGGGACGTGGGTGGCCGGATGTGTGACATACATGATGGAGATAAAGAGGACACTTACCACAATGAGCACTGAGAAGTGTACACCTTTGTTGAATCACTCTACTGTATGCCCGAAGCTCATAACCGTATGTTCACTATACTGAATTTTAAAAAGAGAGAGAACACCAAGGGTGTTGAGGAAGTGAGTCAGCTACTACAGTGCTACTAGAAGAAGAATAAATTGGCACAACCACATTTGTGAGAAACCTGTAACACACATGTGCAGATGGGCGCTCCTCATTATGGACAGCGCCATGTTCCAGACATCGTAAAATCAGGACAATCCTTCGAAAATGAAAGCCAACTCTGTGTGTTGACCCTCTGGAGTAAGTTTTGGATGCTGGGTGTTTACCGCCCGCTTGTCATAGTGGACCGTCTGAACTAAAAAGATGCTTTGAACCACTGGCTCAGTCACTATCCCTACACATCACCCAGGATCTACATCAGATAAGTAGAGGCAAGCCGGTGACTCAGCAAGCCACTTGGCTGTTTCCAAATATACAGACCTTTGTTTGCGGAGGTGAGGTTGCATCAACCTCTTTCAACACACCTGGTGACAGAATATCAAAACCACTCTTGCTGTGACATTTGGCCAGAGTGATGAGAGGTGGGATTTTACTGTGGAGGCTTGATTACCATAATAAGTTTCATCATTGCTATTCGGTTTTGATATTTTAAGCACAAGTGGAAAACAGCAGAGAGTATTGTTTCTTTGAAAGTATCACTCATGACTCAATATGTTAACTGTTCTCTGACACCTTGAAGTTTTCCCTTTGTGACAATTTCCCACTCTGTAACAGGCAAGGCATTTACTGAGCTCTTGTTAGAACAGCCCACAGACAGAAACTTCCCCTCATTAAAAACTGTTCACTGTTGAATATTGCAATTCTCATGGGAGTCCATTTGACTTACATTAATGTCTGAGTTTGCTTTCAGCTATGCCTTTGGGGGGGTAGTTTTATTAAAATGAACTTATATGAAGTGTTATGTCATTATTTGAGTCCAACATTCGTTTGTTTCAATCACAAATTTTATTGAGCGCCAATAAGGTAACCTGTCTTGACCCTGGTGCCCAATATAATACTAGCCAGCATTTATTGAGCATTTATTATGTGCCAGGCATTGTTCTGACAGCTTTATGTGAATAACCTCGTTTATTCTTCCTAAGAAGTCTATGAGGTAGATGCTATTATTATCCCATTCTACAGGTGAAGGAACCACTGCAAAGGGAGGTTAAAACATTTCTTCCACATCACTCAGCTAGCAGTTAAGGGCCCAAGATTCAAACCTAGATAGTCTTGGCTTTAGAAAACACTTCTAGCAGCTATGCGATTCTGCCTCTTGTAAAGAATGATTGTATTTCATGTCAAAATAGGCATGGGCCATTTTTAAGCTAACATGACAGTATATGATCATTTTAATTAAGTACAACAGTATCCTGGTATAGGTTAGCAAAATTATTGAGCCTTTTGCTTACCTTTGACCTCACTTGATGTCAGTCTGAAAAAAAAAAAAATGGCATTAGATAGAGATTAACCCAACAAGGTCAGACTTGTGGGTCTTGACAATAATAGCTATAGAGTTTCAGAAAGTGGGCAAATGAAATCCTAGTGTTTCCGAGCAGGGAACTAGCTGACTCTCCAGTAGCCTGAAGCAGGTAGCCTGAAACTGAGCATGGACAGTGGGATTCTGGAATATTGTAGAATGCTAAGTTGCAGTAATTCTGTTCACTTCTCTAGTCTTTGTTTGCTCCACCAGTTCTTTCAGGACTGGGGTCTTGTGTGTCTTCCCAGTTCTTGTAGGGACTGGTGCAGAATTATTCAGGTGTCAGGTATCATTCTCTCATTTGTAGTACCTCATCTTTTTTTTTTAAGATTTTTAAAAAGATTTTATTTACTTTTAATTTATTTTATTTATTTATTTATCTGAGAGAGAGAGTGCACAGGCAGGGGGAGAGGTAGGCAGAGCTAGAAGCAGTCTCTTACTGACCAAGGAGCCAGAGGCAGGAGTTGATCCCAGGACCCTGGGATCCCAGCGTCCTGGGATCATGACCTGAGCTGAAGACAGACGCTTAACTGACTGAGCTACCCAGGAGCCTCTGTAGTACCTCATCCTATCCTCAGCTTTGAATGGCAAGAAGCACAGATGATTTTTTTTTCTTTCTTTTTTAATTTTCTTTTTCTTTTTCTTTCTTTTTGTTTGTTTGTTTGTTTTTTTTTGAGGAGCATTCAAAAATGTTATTAAGGTTCACCAATAAGTGTAGTGTATATCGGGGCAAAGAGAGTAACTCTGTAACACAGATCTGTAGACAATTCCTAGAAAGCCCTTCAGATCACTTCACCCCTAAAAAGCAAACAAACACACAAACAAGAAAAATCAACAACATAAAACCTACATTAGAATCGCTTCCACTCTCACTTCTAAACTTTGCTCTGTGCTCCTGCCTCAGACCCTATCTTCTGGCTATTTTTTTTAAAGATTGAGCATAACTCACCATATTCTATGAGATGACCCCACAGTGCCTCTAACTGTAGGTTGTAGACCTTCCTATATCTATAGTCCCATAGAATCTCACTCCTACCACGATCACAGCTTTTATCCTCAAAAACAGTGTATTTTCCTGTATTCTTTTTCATGCATCTTCATCCTGAATGTAAGTTCTTTGAGGACACAGATGGTGATAACAATGATTAATTCTTTAATTATTACTTTTATTCCTGATGCATAGTAGAGTTCCTGATAGAGAAAAGTTGCTCACTAAATATTTCTGGGAAAAAATCCATAATTTTCACTTTGAAAATGACTTTTATAATACTATTGTATTTGACCTTCAGCATATCATGATAAACAGCTATCATTCCCTCCTGAACACTGTTACTAGCATTGGTATGCAACGGGAGCTATTCATGGCAGAATACACTCAAGTATCTTTGTTCAGGTTAGTCCTGGTACCTGAGTAACAGTCAAGAGGTAAAACAGATGATTTTCATACAAGTAGTTTAGAACACTCCTCTTCCAGTAGTGTGTAATGTGCAATGTTGCATGATGTATTGTTGATAATTTGCATTTTTTTAAAGATTCAGAAAAAATGATTTCCTGCCGAGAATAGTATAAATTATTACTATAATGCCTCTGTTTTTTTTTTTTTACAAAAAGCCAACAGCCTTAACATTTAAATAAAGTGACTGAAGTACCTAGTAAATAAAATGAAATGTGGAGAAAGCATATTGCCTTTGCCTAATAAAAGATATTGCGAATAAAAAACAATGAGTATTATTTTTTAAAAAGGAGGAATTAATCTAGAACAATAACTTAACACAATAGAAAAATAAAAATAAAGTTAATTATATTTTTAATTAATAGTTAACTATTTAGTTAATAGTTAATATATTTTTGAATTGAAAATTTATTATATTTATTTGGTGGTTATTTAAATGAACACTCACCTTAAACAATAAATCAGTTACTTAAAATATATGACAACCAAATATTAAAAAGGAACACTGTTATAGAAAGTATGTTGTTATATTTTATAAATGTGACCCCTCACCTGCCCCAAAAAAGTTTTCAAAGAAATCAATACTTTACAATTTGGTTTGAATAGAGCACTGTCTGTACAGTGTTTGTATACACTCTTTGTTAAATTATCGAGCTCTTTGGTGTGTAAGGGTGTATGCATGGGAATGTGTGTGTGTGTGAGTGTGTGTGTGGAAGCATGTATTTATATTCCTATATCTGGGCTGGGAATTTCCCACCACAGCAGGTATTGAGAAAAAGCAGCTGGGAATGGTGGGAAGTGTTTATTTGAAAACTAACTCAGCCATTCCTCAATTCATCTGCCTTATAAATTATTTAAACACTGAGCCTCAGTGTCTCTATATATAAAATGGGGGGGAAAATGAGAATTAGCAATTGCGCATACGTAACACCTGCTGGAATGCTTGGCTGATAGATCCTGATCTATCTTGGATCTATCCTGATCCAAGATCCACTAAGCGAGAGCAAGACTGTTTCCATCATTACTCTTATTAGAACTCACTTATATTTGGCTAACTCCTTGGTAAGACTCAGGGACAGAAAACCTAAATATTAGGGTTAGACTGTAAGCTTTAGTGTACTTTCTTCCTTTCACTGCTCAGCGCTAGGACTCTTCACACTACCTGCACCATCGTCCTCAACCACAATGATTTATTAGAATGGTAATAAAGTGTGCTACTTTTGCCAATTGCTCTCCAGCATTTGAAACCCTTTGGTCTTAGAAGGACTCTCTGGCATTGGGGTTCCCCTGTCCATCTGCAGATTAGGAAACTGAAGGCGGGGTTCAAAGGGTTCCACTTGGGATCCTTCAGCCAGTGCTAGAGCAGGGGTTAAAAACAGGATTCAGCCTCTGAAGCTCTACCCTTCCTGCCTTTCTCATTTGGTCTCAGAGCTGACAACAAGCCAAACACCATGTCCCAGATGAAATTTATCATCCAAAGCAGAACATCATGGTGGGTGAACAGGAGTAAAATTATGAACTACGCTGTGACAAGAGGAGTATGCTGGGCTGAGCGCGATACAGAGAATGGTGGGCTTTCGAGCTCCAGCTTCCTTCGAAAGTAGCTTGGGACTTAAAATATAATTTAAAAAAAAAAAGTCAAAGTAGCAAAGAGACAGGTTGGTGATAATAGCTATAGCTATTTGGACAAGAGAAATATACTCTTTTTGTTCCCAAACCCCCATGACCAAGTGCTGGAGTCTCAATGCTGTAGAAAGGAACAGTGCATGGGAGAGAAAGACAACAGGCAGAGTTTATTAGAAACAGCTTGTCTACCAGGGAGCTGACAGGAAAGACAAGGGTTGCTTCTGGAAGGGCTAGCCTGCGATGTTTCTAAAGGCATGTTCCCGAAGGGTGAGGGTTGGGAATGGGAAAGTGTCCCCTCAGTCCCACTGTCATTATCTCGTGGTGGTTACTTTTTAGTGGACCTAAGATAACCACAGGAGGCCTTTCTTTGTGGTCGACATTCTTTAGGGCTCCTGGAAAGTAGCACTACTTGAACAAACAGGTTTTAGACTGTTACTTCTAATTTTGCCCAGAGAACCATTACTGTCTAATGGCTGTTATCTCTCATCTTTTCCAGAAGGAGGTATTTGTCTCTACACTTATGGAAACTTTTAACCCGTGACTCAGACCAGTATCTTTCCAGGAGTTGAGTCCCTCTTGCTTTCCCCATACTATCTCACTTAGAGGAAGATACTTCATTTCTTTGTAAGATTCCAACACTTCGGGCGCCTGGGTGGCTCAGTGGTTAAGCCACTGCTTTCGGCTCAGGTCATGATCTCAGGGTCCTGGGATCGAGTCCCGCATCGGGCTCTCTGCTCAGCAGGGAGCCTGCTTCCTCCTCTCTCTCTCTGCCTGCCTCTCTGCCTACTTGTGATTTCTCTCTGTCAAATAAATAAATAAAATCTTTAAAAAAAAAAAAAAAAAAAAAAAAGATTCCAACACTTCATATAGTGCCTAGAATATAGTAGAAGCTCAATAAATGTTTATTAAATTGACTTGCTTTTTTTTTTTTTTTCCAGTTGCTGTGTTTGGTGAATAAAGGACTGGGAAATTGGCCAAAGTTATACAAAGTCTTTTGACTTGTCTATGGTGGTAATAAATTTGTGATTATTAGGTGCCCTACATTAAAGATATATGGTGCATACTGAGCTATGACTAATCACATTGTGGGGGAGGATTTGGGGCAAAAAGGCAGAGACAAGGGAATTAATTTCCTGTTTGAGCAAGAAATACCTTTGTTGTAAATATTAATCCATAAATAATTGGCTGATTTCATTAAATTGGTCAAATGGGTTATGTAATTGAAATGACAGTTCAATTCAATGAGAAGAGCCCATCCTGTGTCTCTGAATGGACACAGCTATATGTTTTGTATATATTAATTACTGTGATGTTTCTGTTTTCACCTGCTGCCCCTGGTAATGAGATACATTACAGTGTGTTCAATACAATACTGTTCTGTATTTCCAGTGTGTGCACCTTGAATTTATTTTGAGGTGGAAGCTGTCACATTTAGAGCCTCTGAATGAATTAAAACTGACATCGGGTGTTGAATTTGTGATGGGTGTGTCAGTTTGGTGGATAAAGAACTTCGTGACACACCATAGCTTTGTCACTGACTGGACACACACCCTTCAGTTTACTGGGCTTCAGGGGTTGAGTCTGGGAATATTTAGAGGAAGATCCAATCCACAAGGTAGAGAGATTGGTTAATGAGGAATTTACCCTGGGATCCAGGGCGAGTATCAACAGCTTCTCATCAAACCTTCCCAGACTCCTCTGCTTTATGTACATTCTGTGATGCTTTTCAGAAGCTCTTCAGAAGACCTTTGGGTGGTCGAGGGCAAGTATGAGGCAATGACAAAAAGTACACGTTGAAATCAAGAATTCTCCCTTCTGGATCTGTCTGTACCACTTGACTAAATGAAAGTCCTGGATCAAGTCATAGAATATTCTAGGCTCTAGATCCTCATCTTCAAAATGAGTGGTTGGTGTAAAGTATGCCTTAGGTTCTTGGGTCCCTAATGACATTTCCTGGTCCATTTTCTGCAAATATTGGCCATTTTTCCAAGGTCTAAATGAAGGTGTAAACAAAGATGTGTATGAATTTTCATTCTAACTAGTGAGGTCTCAGGAGAATCTACTACTGCTTCCAAATATTTTAAAACAAAGATGGCTTCTGAGATTTTGTCCCTTCTTACAAAATTTAATTTGAAATTTTACTCCAGCACTCTTCCGATTTGTAACCTGCCTCAGCTGAAGATGCTGGTGGCTTTAAAGGATCTAAAGGGTTGGAGAATTATTAAGTAGTTAATTTCACTAACTGCAATTAATACATGAAACTTTACTTAAGGAGCACTTTAGTTAATCTGCTAGGAAGGTACTACATTCACATTCATTTTATTAAGAAATGCTACAGAGTTGTAAAGTGACCCAGAAGATTCCAAAGGCTAAGGTGGAAAGTTTTCTCAACTGCACACTCCAGTAGGCGTGAGAATTATAACATTTTCCTAACTGGTCCGTGCAATGAACCATGGCTGGAAGATCAGACCTGTAAATGGAAAGGCTTGCTCAGGAGGGGAGAGGCCAGTCAGAACAGTATGTTCTAGCAGAACCCAAACACGTGCAGACATAGAAAAGCCCATTTACCAAGGATAAGAGCGAAGTGCCTCAAACACCAGGACGATCATAGGAAAGGGCACCCATCCATGGTTTGGCCATGGCTAATAGATTTCCTGTTAATGATTAACTAGGAGGACTCCACGGAGCACACAGACTCAGTGATTTCTCAAATCCCAGAATGAAGCATTTGCCAGGTGACCTGAAGGTCTGTTAATGATCACTGAAGGTAAAACCTGCTTGTTGACAGCTTCCTACTTTTTCTTGAGAAATTATTTTGCTCCTCTGGGATAACTGTACAGAGCTTTTGATAAAAAATATTAAAATTCTATTTAGATGTACAATGTTTTAATGCAAATTTTTAACCATAAAAACCAAACGCTCCATTCAGTTAAATTAATAGAATTACAAAAAGATGTAATGATAGCAATTAAGTCTTGAAAATGCAAATTTTATAGTCAAGGACAATTACCTCATTTATAGTATATTGGAATGGTGCCAGATGAAGGTAATTTAGATCCCCCCAGCTCACAGTTACATCATGATGGATATCTTCATTTCATTAGTACAACAAAGATGGGTGAGAAGTTAGACAATACGTTAAAAAAAAAAAGAACCAAAGACTATTTGACCTTTATAGTATAACAGGAACCAGAATTCATTCATTAATTTATCAAGTATTTAATGAGTACCAATTATCTAAAATATTAGTGATGTATATATATTTTCTCTGCCTTAAAGAAAGAAAGGTCTCCTTATTTTCAACACCCACAAAATACTGACTTCTAGAGAGATCAGATTTCTTCAAAATCAGGACAGGGTTTTGGTGCATGGTGTGTATCTCTGTACACTGTGCAGATGACCTGATTTCATGTTGATTGGAGTGATACCAAGGCTCCCTGCAAAAGAACAATGGATTTTTCCCTAATTATTTTTTCTTTTATTTGATCATGCGTAAAGTAATTTTTAGTGTCTTCAAATCATACAGCTGTGAAATTGTACTACCTAAATGATTTTTGTGACATTTTAATATTTACTATGTATTTTCTAATGCTCTTTATTTTAATATTATCATCTTGGCTTCAGTTCATTTGCACAATATCTAGAACACATTATCCTGTCCACATTACAGGAAGATGAGTAACTTTACCAGGGACACACACACACCCAGAGAGAGAGAGAGAGAGAGAGAGGGAGGGAGAGGAGATTTAATAGTAGGAGTGTAGGTTTTTCAAACACCTATGTTCATATTTTCTTAATGCATTTTTTTCTGCTTATATTCATAAAAAACTAAATGGCCCATAATCTCCTCTTTTGCCCTCTAGAGGGCACTAGATCTCACTTCTGAAGATAGAGGAAGTTCAATCAGCCCTACTTGCTACTATTAAAATTTTCCCCTTGAGTCATTATCTCTAGAGAGGAATTACTCCTGTCTAAGAGAGCCAGTGACTTTGAGAAGCAGCTGGTTTAGTCCTTGCTACATCACTCCCGGACAGAGGGAAACAAATGTGCTCTGGGTGACAGAGGGACTCTGCTGGTTACAGGTGGGCTTTGGAGACAGACCTGTCCAAGTTGAAGCATGGCTCAGGCACTTCCTGGATTTGTAATGTTGAGCACATCATTCAACATTTCTATTTCCCAGCTTCCTCATCTGGAATATGAGGATAATAATAATAACACTTACTCCATAGTGTTACTCTAGAGTGTTAATATAGTCCACTCACTCATAGTTGACTGTAAGTATCGAAACTAACAGTACATATAAAGAAGTTAGAACGGAGACATGTCTGCAGCAAACGCTCAGTAAGTATTACTTATTTTTCCTGATCCCTTTTTTGGAATATAATCCCCAATAAAGATTCTTCACTTCTGCCCTTGGGATTTCTTTTTTAATCCCAGTGACTCAAATGGGCAAGGCTCTATTAGGACTCTCTGAGAGAAATACACAACTCCCTTATACAGAATAGATATTGACTCAAAATACTTTTTAAGAAGCTTATGCTATTGGTATAATAGATATCAGAACAGAGGGTAGACCTTTTCAAATTCAAAGTGACATGAGAACATTATCATTTACTTTTCTGATCACAGAAAAAAAGCTCCAAACCAAGACATCTAGAACTTATTGTGATGAAAAATTATAGGAATATATACTAAGAAAATGAATATATGATAGAAATAGGGCCCTTCTTCAGTATATAGGAAAAGTTTTTGTTTATTTTGTCTGGTGTCTTTAAATGCCATAAGTAATAAGAGTCTTTAGATAATCCCCCCCAGAAACCTAGTAGCTAGAAGGGCCAATAATGCTTTTGTGAAGATCAATCATTGTTTCTAGTGATTATGGTCAAGACTTGGCGGTTCATTTTCTTGGTTAACTTAGCTAGTAGGATGAGAGTTTTCCTAAATATCCATCTTGTTAATGGTAGTAAAAGGATGGTATCTTTTTTCTGATGTTTATTTTTTGAGGTAAATTCATCAAACATTTGTTTCTACTATTCAGAAAGAACTGCTTACGTAGTATTCTGAAACATATATACTGATAGTGAATCCCAAAATCATGTGTTATCTAAGAAGGAATATAGGAAACCCTCTAAATGTTTGGTTATATACATGTTCAAATATGTATTTAAAATCAGCTGCCCTTGACATTCTCAAGTGATAGGAATTCATCAGTGAGCCTACTGATAGTTTAAATAAATAACTTAAATAAAATTTAATTATTAAATAATAAATAAATAAATAAATAAATAAATAAATAAAATTTATTTAAAATTTAAGTTTATTTTACTTAAAATAAACTTAAATAAACCTGACTTTACCCTGGAAGCTCATTGAGGCTAAAATCGACAGACAACCCTTTGCCTAGATTGTATGTCAGGATTTCAAGTGCCTTATAAGCACTTCAGATATATTTGTACTGGTTTAATCATTACTAGTGAACTAATCAACTATCTTAATAACTGGTGAGATAACCAGCTAGTGAAGAAGACTAATAATCAAATCAGCTACATATGTTCGTATCTCTTGGCATTTCTGTGGTCTGATGTATGGGCAGTATTATATACACTATTTTTTACAGATCCATTCAAAATGTAGAGAGAGGATAAAAAGAGACTCATATATGTGTTTTCACTCTTTGTAAAGAGTCAGTCTGTATGAGGTAATGATCCTTAGTACACCCTGATTCTCTTAACATCATGAGAAAAATTAGAAGCTAAAATTTCATTGTCCTGTTTAAAAAAAGAGAAATGAATTGATGTTCTTACTTAAAGTAGTTTCCCATACAAAGCCACCAAATTTCTGGCATTAGAGAAAACAAAGGTGTGTCTTATACCGTAGCTGCTGTGTCTCAGTTGTAAAAATCTCGTCTGTGATCATAATAGGATATTGATTAGTTTGGATGCCATACAAAGCTGGATTGCATTTCTTGGTGGAGCACTAAAGGTCACTGTTTGATTACTCAATAACTTTTCAAATACAAGAAATGCTATTTAAAAGTATGCTTGAATGATTGGGCTGTGTTATAAGAGAGAGCATGCAGGGGAATGACACTTCTTTCATAAAGATAGATGTTAAATTCGCATATCATCTTATACTTATTTATGCTTGACATTCCATAATATTTTATATGCTAGAACATAAACCATGAAATTAAATTATGAATGCAATTTTTACATGTTATGATCCATGTGATATCTAACCTATGAAACATATAATTCACTTTGTTTTCTAGCTGTTAATTGAATTTGTTAGTGGGCCCATCTTCTATTTAATAGCATTTATTCCCCACTCTGATCAAAGTAAGGCATTTTGCATTGCACTGGAGAAAATTTGGAAGATGTAGAAATAAACAAAGAGGAAATAATTATCTCTAATTTTGATATTCTGGTTAATTTCTGTTCTTTTCTCTTTATATTTATAAAAACAATATAAAATCTCATATTAATTCTGTTTACTACAAGTTATATCAGTAGGGTTATTTTAAACTAGTTTTTAAAAATTTGTTTCCCTTTTATATTACACTGGGAATGTATTCTTATGAATATTAAATAATGTTGGAAAATTAATTCTAAATGGTTGCATAATATTCCAAATGATGGATGTTCTGTATTATATTTAATTTGTTAGTTTATGCTCATAAGATCTCCCCCATTTATCCTGTTCATATGACCTTTTGTTTGCTTGTTAAGAGGTTTATACGAAGGAGAGCTCATTACTTTCATTATGCATTGTTAGTCACATCATATTCCTTCACTTACTTCCCTTGGCATTCCATATTTCTCTCTAATCCCTGGCATCCTTGCCTCAACTTGACTCACTATTTGCCCAAATAAGTATTTGTCTTTGGTGAGTTGAATGACCTTGATATAATTTGGCAAAGTAAAGTCATCCATTCAATCTATCACAAGAATGGGCTAGCAGTATCCTAGCACATGGTCAGAATTTAAAATGTATTTGCTAATAACATAGATGACTAAGTGGTAAGAGGGAGGTTAGAGGAGGTAGAAAGTGGAGCATGTAGAAAAAATGGGGAGTTTGATTAGTAGATGAAGGATAAGGAAGAAAAATGGGGTGATGTAGAAATAAGGAGAATGCCACAGGAATGGGCGGGCGTAGGAGAACAGGTGTAGAACATCAAGAATGTGGCCAGAGAGTCAGGTGTTGGAAAAGAAGCAGTGTGGGGAATTAACTGGGACTCTGTAACACAGACCTGTTTGACATCATGGGCAACATGGCAAAAGCATCGTGAATGATAATCCCTGGCCTATGTGATGACCCGTAGAGAAAAAAA
The DNA here is from genome assembly GCF_022355385.1 of Mustela nigripes. Classification (NCBI taxonomy): domain Eukaryota; kingdom Metazoa; phylum Chordata; class Mammalia; order Carnivora; family Mustelidae; genus Mustela; species Mustela nigripes. Next base: position 9,614,151 of record NC_081561.1, read on the forward strand.
GACTGCTTTCATAATAGTTCTTTGATTTAGGATTTCAGTAATATGATATACCTACCTATAGACCATATATATCCTTGAGACATTGATCAAAGTGGAATATCTAGAGTGGGGGAGGCAATGACCTGTTTTTCCATGTGCAATCAGCTGCTCCTGAAGCACTTGATTCATGAATAAAATCAGACTTACAACTCTAGGAAACAGACAGTCCAGATATACTGGAGGATGATCAGCTCAGTGAAGGGGACCTAAAACAGAATCACCCTATAAAAGCTTAAAAGAAACCTTGTAGAAGACATCACCAAATGGCATTTAAAAGATGACTCCTTGAAAAGGGAATGTCAAGTAGAAAAGGAACAGACTGCCTCCGTTTGACGTAAGGAGAGGAGCCATGTGGTCAATGTTCATGCTTTTCTGGAATATAGATTTTGGTTTGTTCACGGAAATCGCATCACACAGTGAAAGTGCTTGAAGTTGTGATTGGTAAGTCCTTCAACCCTGAGGGTGTTGAAGTACATGTTGATAAACAGTAGGTGGGGATTTTGTTGTGCGGATTCACTTCTAGCTGGTAGAGCCACATAATCTTTAAGATCTTAGCCACAGTTAGGATACTAAGATTTTTATGCAGACCTTTATCTAGATGAAGTAGAGAAAGTGAATACCTTTTTACATTTATATGGCCTAAATTGCTCTAACAAAGTTTGCATTTTTTAAAATATTTTATTTTATTTATTTGACAGGGAGAGAGAGTGAGAAAGGAACACAAGCAGGGGGAGTGGGAAGGGGAGAAGCAGGGAGCAGGGAGCGCCATGAGGGGCTGGATTCCAGGACACTGGAATCAGGACCTGAGCCAAAGGCAGATGCTTAACGACTGAGCCACACAGGCGCCCCACAAAAGTTTCCATTTTTAAACCATTTTTGTTTTTATGCCATCAAAAATGTTGACCTTTTGAATCAAATCTTTGACCTTTCACAAAAAATACTTAGAGCAACTATAACATCATTTTTAAAAAACTGTCATCCATAGTTTTAATCTGAAGATATTATATACATTCTTTGAAGAAATCTCTAAGTGTCAAGATACATATCATTGAAAATGACCCTACTCTTGAGTTGTTCATAGATATAATGCATTTAGAAGGCAAAAAGAATCTACAAGGGCTGCTTTGAAAACCCATTGAGGTAAACCTGCCAGAGCCCAGAGGACCATGAAGGAACTCCCCAGAGTTGGGTCTTATGAGCATGAATAAAAACTAGCTGAATGATATGTATTTCAGTTGGTTGTATGTCTGACTCTTGATTTCAGCTCAGGTTATGATCTCAGGGTCATGAGCTCAAACCCCACATGGGGTTCTTTGCTTAGCATGGAGCTTGCTTAAGATTTACTCTCCCCCTCCTGCTATCCCTCCCCTGGCTTGTGCTCTCTCTCACTCTCTTTCAAAAATGAGAATTTCTAAAAAATTGAAAAAGGAACTAACTGAATGAAAAAGACTGAAGGGATAGGGGAAAAATGCTATTGGTAGGAAGAAGAGCATACAAATGAGAAGTTGTAGAATTTGTAGCTATCTAAGAATAGGTTAGTGAAGATAACTTTATGTGCAAAGTGGGGTATGAAGAATGATGGGGCCAACAATAGATATAATCAGATAGAGGACAGCCTTTTACACTATGCTAAGTCTCTTGAATTTCATACCCTAGACACTGGCAAGCTGTTGACATCAGTCAGACAGATTTGACTTTAGCTCAAGCATTGTCATTGTGTATGGATTGTGCAATAAAGATTTAAATGGATCAAGAATAAAGGCAAAGAGACTAATTAGGAAGCTACTGGAGTTGCCCTCAGCAAGATCTTAAAAGCTTAAACTGAACAGTGGTAACAGGCACAAAGAGAAAATGAATTATGATATTTTTTAAGTAAAATAATGGATTATTAATATTGATTGAAAAGATTAGGAATTAGAAGGTGTAAGAGTCAATTATGACTTCAAATTTCTTACTTTGATGACCCTGTAAGAACCATCAGCTGAATGGAAGCACAAGATTAAGAACATATTTTGAGAAAGGGAGTTGATTTATTCCATTTTGGACTTACTTACTTTAAAGTGATTTGGAATCCTTTAAGGAGTTACATGAGCCAGGTACCTGAATGTGAAGGTTTAGATCTCAGGTTTATACCTTCTACTTGAAGGTATAAATCAAGTTTTGTCTACATGTCCATAATAGCTAAAGCCATGAGTTTGCCCGTGAGGGGAAAAAAAAAAAAAAAGGAGAAAAGTGGGTTTAGAATTTAAAAAAAAGAAAGAAAAAAAAAAAAAGAAGTGCTATTTTAAATGGTGAGCAAAGAAAAAACAAAGAGATGGGGAGGGGGTAGTAAGAGAAGTAGAAGAATAAGAAAAAAAAATGTGTATCATAAAATCATGGGAACAGTTCCAAGGGAAATGAATCAATAGCTATAAATGAAATCCATCATCTAGCAAGATAAGAGCTAAAAGCACTTTAAAGACCTTAAGCGGTCACCTTAAGGAGATTGGTGTCCATCGAGTGGTAGCCAGAAGACACATTGCTGTGTCAACTATCAACAAGGAATTAAGGACCTCATATGTAGAGTATTGTTTTCCTAGGAAGAGCTCCTCCTTCTCTGTTCATGCTGGAGAAATTTAACTAAGGTGAAGAACAGAGAAATGGTATAGGTAGGAGGGAATGCAAGGTCAAAGGAAGAGGAGTGTTTGAGTTGCTTGGGCTTTGTTTTGGAGTGGGAAGTATTTCAGTCTATCTATAGATTCTAAAAAGTAAGCTTTAGCATAGAGGGAGAGTTGAAGGTAATGAAATATGGGACAAAGAGATAGAAGTTGACATTGGCCTTGGTAGGAGGAAGGAGACCACACTTTTCCCAGTTCCTACCTTCTGTTTTTTACAGGTAGATCTGATATATGTATGTATTCATAAAATACCTCTTTTTTTTCCTCTGGCAATTATACATAACTGAATAGAGTTTAGTTTTATTACTTCCCTAAATTCTTAACTACAAGTCTTCAGATCCAGCTTTAAAAAAAAAAAAAAAAATCTTTTTTTTTTCATTAAAATAAAACATTTTAAAAGATAAGTTCTTCAGTCTAATTTTTTTTTTTTTTTCATCTTTCATATAAAACTCCTGGGCTTTGCTCCTTCTAACTTCCAGGGAAGTGATGCTTCAAAAGAAGGTTTCTTCCAGGGTAAGTTACCCACAAATTTGAGCAATTCACAAGCAACAAATATATATGGTCACAAAAGAAGTTAATCAGAAAAAATATATTTCGGTTGACCAACTTAGTGTTTCCTAAAAACATCTATACCATAGAAACAGAATGCTGACCCTATAATTGTGCAAGTTGAGAATATTTTCCAAAATGGGCACCAAAGTAGAAGTTTTATGAAAATAAAGAATAGAAGGCTCTGGAAGGAACATGTATGATGAATTGAGTGGAACCTGCACTCTACAAAATCTCAATCAATGATACTCGCTTCTAGAGAAGGTATCTAGAGTTCTCATTACACAGCATGCATACATCAAAATGAAATATTTTATCTCCTTGCTTTAATCATGTAATATTCTGTACATGTTTTAGAAAGTATTGGTTCATCCCTACTTTTGATAGTATGTCTATAGCCTGAGATAGAGAACTTGATCCAGTATTATCTAGAAAAATTATCTGAACTTCATGGAGCTGATTGAACCCATTGTCTTTGTGACTTGTGGAGACAGTAGAATATATTTGTGTCTTCCAAATTGATACTTTAATCAATCAAATCAGACAGTCAGACAAGGACTTATTTATGGTGTCTTTTTAATAATATTCTGAATTATACAAGTAGTATGCAAATTTGTTTTCACATTTTTTCAATTTATAAGCATCCCCATCAGTTCACATGTGCAAATTTATTACAAACCAATGAATTTTACCCCTCTTTGGTTTCTACTAAATCCTCTCAGATTATACAATTAGACTGAGGTAACACTTTTTTCTCCATAATGCTACAGTGCCCTGTGACTCTCTGGTACAACATCTCCCACCTCCTTGTTTGTATAGAACTCTCTTTAAAATAAATAAATAAACAAACAAACATATAAATAAATAAATAAATAAGGTTTTGGCTAGAGTAATCCAGCAGTTTGGTAAAATTTCTTTTTAAATTGTAGTAAATATTTTAAGTCATTTGTATCATTAGATACTTACGCACAATGGCATATGTTTTCTTATTTCATACACCTCTGGGAAACCCAGATTATCTCAGAAGAAAACATGGGTGCCTGTAAGGGGAAACCCCAAGCAATAAGATCAAAGAACCCAAATGAATTCTCATACAATAACGTGTTCCTCTCTCTATGCAACTTGCATTAGCGACTTTCAGCAACTTTTAAAATATTGATCCTTTGTGTTAAAACAAAGGCACTCCCTAGTCACATCTGAATAAAGATGTTTTGTAAACAAATGGATAAGGAAGAAGCTGTACAACACATAATTATAGTAGAAATTTTGAGTTTCCTTTTAAAGACATAAGTGAGTTAAGTTTTCTGTTTGGACAACCTTTCCCCTTTTGTTTAACTAAATATTTTCAAAATATCCTTTACAGGGACACTGTTATCTTTTCCTGATCACCCATGGCAATTGGGACATCCTTTTGTTGTAGCACTACCATGTTATTTAATAATGTTGACAAATTTATACTTTGCACTGGACCATGAACTCTTCAGGAACAGGAATTGTTTTATTCAGAATGTCTATTCATCAAGTAGCTAATGGGTAATGCTTAACTACATCCTTAGGATTCCAACTCAGGGTGAGCCAGCATGGCACCCTGATCGCTGAGAATAAAGGAGGCAAAGGAATAACCAGAAACAGCCAGAGAGAAATTGAACCAGAGCACGAGGGCCAACTATGTTCAAGAACAAATGAGAGAAACCATATCCATTTGTCAATTCCCAAAGGAAAGTGTAGAACTGAAAACAGAAGCCAAAACAAGAGGTCCAAATTGGCAAATACAATGACAAAGCAATGATATGACATGGAGGGCAGAGAAAGGAGATGGTTAAAAAAATGTAATGTCTGTAGCATTGGGAACATGGAAAGATGGAAATATGGGGACCATGGGGAGATTGATTTGAGGGACATGTCATTATGTTGTGCAGAAAAAAGAAGAATCCTGCATGCAGGTACAGGCACACACACACAAAGGAAAATGTCAACATGGGAGAGACTATGATCCCTCGCTTCTGTTAAAGTATGTGTGATGGGGCTTCCATGACATTCTTCACCTGATCCAACTCCAGAATACCAGGACTAGATGATGTTGGGGATAATAGCAGCAATTGTGATATAAACCTATTTGCTTGAGATACTACGGGAGATTATACATAAACCTAGTAATATTTACCATTGATTTGGGTAGAAGTGCCTAGCAGATAATAAGAGATTAGTATAAAGTTAATGATTTGATTTGAAAAAGTAAGAAAGTTTCAGGACACCAGGGTGGCTCGGTTGGTTAAGTGTGGGCCTTCAGCTCAGGTCATGATTTCAGGGTTCTGGGATCGAGCCGCAGGTCAGGCTCAGTGGGGAGTCTGCCTCTCCTTCTCCCTCTGCTTTCCCCTCCCCCACTCATGTTCTCTTTTGCTCTCTCTCTTTCAAATAAATAAATAAAATGTTTAGAGAAAAAAAAGAAAAAGAGGAAAGTTTTAACAAATACATAAATAAGGGAAATGTCAACACATACATAAATTACATGAGTAGTAAAATATCTCCGAAGTGACTATAGAGATAGAGCGTGTATGGGTTTTGGTATGGAGAGGTGGCCATGTCAGTGGCAGGTGGCCAGCCACAGACCTGCCTCTCTCCCCCGTCACTTGATCAGGAAGGCTAAAGAACATTCTGTGATCTCTCCTGGACTGATTTGTTTGAGGACTTATGGAGAGAGTGGTGGGAATTCCACAGCTGCTTGAGCAACGGGTGGGGGAGTTTGCAGAACCCGGGGTGCATTCCACATCTGAGACACGGAGCAGGGGTGGGAGTGGGAAGAACAGACAAAAGACCTCACCTGAAAGGAATGGGGGTGATGGACAGGGGAGTAGGCAGTTCCATGTAAAGTTTGCCTGTGTAAGATGTCTGTACTACACCAAGACAATGGATAACGTATTCCAGCCCGCTGACTGCGGATGTTTATGATTAGCATGATGCTCTGCTCTCATTGTCCTGAATTCTGCTCTATTCCAAATAAATCTGGATTGTTTTCATGTTTATTAGCATTACACAACTAATTCCTATGGAAGCACATATTCAGCTCCTTAGACAGACGTTACTCCCAGATAGTGTATCTTCCCAGTGTTTGCATATTGCAAGGATCTGATGTGCCCTAAATAGGTAATGGTATTACTATATTCCGAAATGGTCCCTTTGGGAAAATCCTGAAATCGTTTCCTGTTTCCTGTCAGTATGGTTTAACCTACGCACAGAGACAAGGGCTGCAGCAGGTTTCAATGTTTCCAAGCAAAGTTTGTTTGAGTTGCATAGAGCGGTGGCTACTTGAAGCAGAGAAAGTGTGGAGGATGCTCAGTTTCTCACGTAAAAGTCTCGAAAAGCAGATTTTTGTCACTTGTTTGTATCATTTTTGAGTGTCTTCCAAACAGATGTAGTTTATAAAGTCTGAGAAAACGGAATGCCCGTTTGTGGAGAGGACTCCTATGAGGTTTCCAACTCCTTTTGTTTGCTGGGCCTTATTTTCTCATCTTCTTGAAGTACCTTAATGAGCAGGGATTTATTCATAATTCATGGATAGCCAATCACTACAGTGGGGAATATCTACTTATAAAATTATGACAAATAGCCACACACCGTGTGATCAGAGTATACAAATTATACCATAAGCAGAAAGTAGTTATGCTTGATTGGAGCAATTACATGTTTTCTTAAAAAAAAAAAAAAAAAAAAAAAAAAAAAAAAAAAAAAAAAAAAAAAAAAAACTCTAGTGAGAATATTTTAGAAAATGGCTTTTTAATCATCTATAGAACTGCTAAAATTACTGTCTCATAATAGTTTTAAAGTACGTCATCTTTAGAATTAACTGGGATCCCTTTGCATAGCCATGGGATTCTTCCCCCAGACACCTGTTTACTTGAAACTTACTTTTAATCACAGACTTAACATTCACTCAATCTCCTGAATGAAGTGACAGTGATTTTTCTGGGACTAGAAAATGAGACATTTGGTTTCCACGAACTAGCAAGTACTACTCAGTCTGCACAGCCAGAGTAAGGAAGAGAGAATCCTAAACAAACATGTTCTGCCCCTCTGGCACCTGGACTGCACCCATCGGTTTGCAACTTGGCCATGGGTGGAGGACAAGCCCTGGGGAACTCCAGTGGAGAATCTAGGTTATTCTGTAGGGCCACTCTAGGAAAAAAAAAAAAAAAAAAAAGGCCAAGGAGCCACCTGATCTCATCTGGGAATGACTTGTATCACCTGAAACCCTCTAAGTTAAGAGGGCTGGTGAAGAGATGTTTGAATTTGCTTTTGCTTTCTTCTCTGTTTGACAGGGAGAGGAGAGAAGAAATGCAAGGGAGAGCTAAGGTTCTGAGCATGTCAGAGTAATGAGACATCTGTTGACCCACGGGGACCCAGAAACAAGTTCTGACCTTTATTGAGATTGGGCCAATCTCCTTTTTCCTCTCAGCTTTGCACTTTGAGAAATCCTAGAGAATCTTCCTGAATAGGTTAGATGGTCCTGGGGGAATGTCAGGGAACACCGAGAAGCAGAGCATATTTAAGCCACAGAGAGCACGCTCATTAAATACCTAGTAACAAAGAAGGAAAGCACCCACCAAGGGTGCATTTGACCTTGACTCTAGGTGAGGTGGTCCTCAAGGACTTCCAGACATAATTATGGGGACTTCACAAGGATGCTGGGTGTCCCTATCAGGAAATGGATACATACCATTAGCAATACTTAGCTAAAAAATGTTAGTACTATCTTATTCACATCCATACACTGACAAATCTGAGAATATCTGCTTTGTCTGTTGTGTAAATGGAAATTTGAGAAGCTTCTTGTTATATATATGTATATAAATGTGTGTGTGTTTGTGTATTTTATATATATATTTTATTTATATTTATATTTATATATTTTATGTATTTATATTTATATATTATATACTTTTATTTTTATTTGTTATATTTATATTTAATATTTTATAGTTTTCATATATATATATATATATATTTTTTTTTTCCTAGTAAAGCCTGTAAGTCTCCCGGAATAAGCTGAATGCAGAAATTACTTTCTGAATACATGTGCCAGAGGCTTTTATATTGGGATTTTGGCCACCAAGACCACATGCCTTCTGAAGTACACGATTTAGACACCCATTCAATAAGAACTACATCTTTGGAGGACTTACTAAGGGATGGGCACTGAGTTTTACATTTACTAAACACGTTTAAACTTTACAACAACAAAGGCTTTCAAAATAAAACGAAGGCTTAGAGAGATAAAGTGAGTTGATCATGATAAAAAATCAAATATTAGATAACATGTATACTGAAACTAGTTCCATTTGACTTCAGAGACCAAATTTGTACTAAGAAAGCATTCCTTTTGGCTTCATACATTAGAGTCTTTTTATTTTTTTTAAACTAGGGGTACAACATCACCCTAGATATATAATTTAAGAGAAAAAAGCATCTGACTTAATTTTATATTAACAGTACATTCAATAAAATTAATTTTCCCATTATCTGACCATCACAATTGTTCAAACATTTAATATGTATTTTTTTCTAGACCTCTTCCAGAGCTTGCATATAAACCTATACCATGTTGATTCAACTTTATAGTCTCCTTTTATCATGTGATAATAAATTACATGAAGTTTCAGAAGCTGACTTATTTTTCAGGGTCCCATCTTAGTGACTGCATGATCCACTTAATTCACTAAACTAGTCTCAAGAAAGAAATGTATTTTTGGTCTGTCTGAAAACATGTCTTACCTTGATTATTTTGAAATTTACACATTTTCCCCTGATTCCTATTTCCTGACTCTTGCCTCTATGTTCATACAAAGATAAGTTTTCTCAAATGCCCTCTGAGACACGGCTGCTCTCCCTCCTGCCTACCGGATGGGTTACAATCTCTTCTAGGAAAAAATCTACAGTGTGTCTATCATGAAGGATCCCTTTTTCTGACTTTTTGCCTAGTCCTTCCCTTTTCTAGGCAACATGACAGGAACAGATGGATTTGTTGTAGAGTTACCAACCTCATTCAGGATGCATGAGGGGAAGATGTTTTTCTCATAAAAAAAAAATAATAATAAAAACAAAAATAAAAATCTAAATATAATCATTTTAGGAAAGTTGATTTACCTTACAGAATGAAAACAATGTCTCAAGGCTTTAAATTTACACAGTGCCATCTCCAAAGTCTGTGAGGTAAGGAATCTGGCCAACTACTACGGATTATGTGAATTTGTTCCTCTTGGTCCCTTTGTTCGTTCCTTCACTTCACCATCCTTATATCCTCCACATTTCCAAACTGAGCCCTCATCCTCACATTATGTATAAATAGCAAGATATGCATTTAGCCAGCATGACATGAAACGAAACTATAGAAATCTGCAGAAGAGATCACTTTTCCCCTTCTGAATAAGATCCTTGATCACACTAAGTAAATGTAATCCCCTTATCCACTGAAAACCCCAGGATCTAAACACAGGGTAGTTCCTACTGTTAAGACACCAGAACTTTAAGAGAGATTTATATAAAACAGTAAAAGGCCAAATATTCTGTAAATTCTCAGCTCTATTTCTCATCTCATTAGCATATTTAATTGTTTCCAATAAGACCTCTTTGCAGCAGAAATAGAAAGACAACGTGAGTCAGGGCACTGATGTGTGATATCATTTGAAATCCACATAGGATCTTTGTCTACCTGCTGTGCTTAATTTCAGTATACATTTCTATGATTAATTTTGTTTTTCTTCAGTACATCAGAATGTTCTAGTCATTCATGTTCATGCATCTTAAGCTATGGATTAAAGTGGACTAAAGATTCCCAAGAACTGGGATATTTTTGAATGTGAACTCTAAGGACACCTTATCATGAAAGTCTATTACCTGAGATGTATAATTACATGCATGACGTCAGGGTCCCTCAAGAAGATTCAAGGAGTCTGAGAACCTAGATGGGAGAAATGATTTCTTTATTTTCACTAATATGTGACAAAAAATTTTGGCATTTCCTTTCATCTTTCCATACTGTCAAAAATTGCAGTACTTATGATTTTGTCGGGAGTAGAAATCACCAGTTTACTCCTATCACATTGGTACAGATATCATGGAATGGGACATATTGGCATCACTCCTTTGACATTGTGATGATTACTGGATCTACCACTTGATCTTGCTGTTTAATAAGTTGATGAAACACATTAATTACTCTCTCAAAATCCTTTAGATTTTGATAACTTTATTTTCATAGAATCCATTTCACTTGTTATCTGAAGTATTTCACTTTGTGTGTTTAAAAATGTCATTCTGAGAGTGGATTCACAGACCGCATCAGATTCCAAAGACACACATGACTCAAGAAGAGTTAAGAAACTCTGCTTCAGGTTATATAAAAATTTATACCGCTGAGATATTTTAATTTCTAAGTGGAAATACAAATTAATCGAAACAAACAAACAAACAAAAAGAAACAACAAAAAACACGTTTGCTCCCTATTCTGCATAGCTTCTACCACATCAGGGCTTAATTAAAGTTTATTGTTATACCTATATTTTCCATAACATCTCCTTAATGTTTCTATAAAATGTATTAATGCATCATTTTATGAGAATTGGTTGAGCACTCGGTATGTACATGCTCCAAAGCAAGGCACTAAGGAAATACAATGGTAGTGATCCCTGCTCTCAAAGACTTTGCAATCAAGTTGAGTGCCCTGGCCATGACTTATAATGACTAAAACATAATTGTGATCCAAATACGGGATTCAGGCTAACAGAAAGTGCAAAAGCAGAGTTCAGAAAAATAAGAGGGCATACATATGGACCCCTAACACTGGGCAAGCTTACATGGAGGAGTCAGGCGTGAGCGGGACGCTGAGGTATGGTTAAAATTCTAAGAGGCAAAGGACGCAGCCCTCACCGGAAGGTCAAGAGAAGGAGCAGTGGCTGGACAGGAAGTCACCTACTGTTGTCCTCACTCTGCTTATTTTTTGTTACAGCACTTACAACAACCTGGTATGTATGTATTTACCCAATTAACAACTGGGTCCAATTGTCTCCAACTAAAATGTAAGACCAGCAACTTTGTTTAGCCTACTGATGTATCCACAGCAGAAATGAATAGTGGTGCATGTCGTTGATGACTGGTTAGTATTTACTGAAGAAAGAAAGAGCAGGAGGAAGTGGGCTGGAAGAGATCCATAGAAAGAGGGCTGAAGAGGCAGAGGGGAGAGGTAAACATGCGGACTGAAAAAGCTGAAGAGAATAACCTGATGAGAGCAAAGTGTGTGTGTCTGGAGAAAAGGGGAAAATACATAAGCGTGGTTAGTACTAACAACACCCTTAAGAGAATTAATCTGTACAGTCCGAAACTGGGAACCAGTCTGAATAGTCAAGCTATAAGACTTTCTACATAATGAGCTAATAATTTGCATCAAATTAGGACTAATTTTAGGCCTGAGAACATAGCTCAGGTTCAAAAAATGTTAACTCTTCTTTCCTGCTATTGAGATGTTTAAGTTTTAAAGCTTGATAAGTCAGGCCTCATTTTAATTGCAAAGGGTGTTTCACTATAGGTATTTATAAGTTTTTTAAAAATTGGAATAAAAATCATTTTCCCTAGAAAATCTTTACCACAAAGAATCACCATAAGTGGCTTATGCTGTTATGCTGCTCCTGGTTTATAGAGCAGCTTAGATTACTATCAGGGGCTCATTCCATACTTGACTGAATACTTAGTAAGATATGAAGACCCAGGCACAATATTTAGCTCTTTTTACACTAAATTTGTTATGAGACATTCAACTGAATAAAATGTTGGAGGTCCAGTAATCTTGGATATCAGCTAATCTAATCCTTTGGTTTCTTAGCTTAAAACAAGCAAACAAATGAAAAAGCCAGAGAAACATGATACTTGTATAACTAGAACATAACTAATTCATCCACCTGCTCTTTTCACCATGTTTACTCATATCTTGAGTAAGTTTCACCAGTCTTTTCTCAGTATTTTAGCTACCTGAGTGCTGAACGGAAGGAAAGGAAAAAGGAAGGACCAGTGAACAAATGAATTGTCTTTTCTAATTTTGGGGGGTCAGATCATAGTTCTTCTCTACTGCAGACTTTACGGTCTCTCCTATAAGTGTGATCATAGGAGCTGACAGCAGCTCCAAAGTTTTCTTCTCATGTTACTTTACACAGAAAAGAATTCTATTTCATTTCTGAGGTGTAAGTGGTTACAGGTTCAAATGCATAAATTTCTGTAATGAATCCCTTTTTATAATTAAGATGTGAGATGTAGGGATGAGAATGGATAGCAGTTAGTTATAAGAGAAAGGTCACGTAATTTGGAATTTAAATAAATGTATATACTAGCTCCATTTTTTTCCTTCTTTCAACTGCTGTTCTGTCCTTATAGAAAAGTGATAATGCTAATATATTACTACGTGTGCCATAGGATTATTCAAAGCTCAAACGAGCTAATGCTTGGGGAAAGAGTTCTTAAAATGCAACATGCTGTACATAAGAAGAGTAGTTGTTATTGCTATTCATAATTTCCCATGGCACAAAATAATGACCCTAGCCTATATATAAGGATTAACCTTGTATCTGACAGAATTACATAAATAATTGTCATTCACTAGATGCAAGGACACTGACCTAATATTAATTATTTGTAATGTTCTCTAATAAGGACTTAACAGTGTCACCCAAGTTACCCTTCTGTTCCCTTGATTAAGCACCAAAAGGAATTTATTAATATGGCAAGAGAAAAGAGGTTGGAATTATTCTGAAATTCAAAAACTTGGACCAAAAGCAAAATTTCAATATATGAGAATAATGAGTTGCCAACCAAGGATTTCCTTCAAAGAAAGGGTAGATGGATTTCACGTATGACTTGGTCATCTCTTGTCCTGACAATGCAGGAGAGTTTGGACGTAAAATATATATATATATAATGTACACACACACACACATATGTATATATATACATACATATGTATGTATATACACACTCACACACACATACATGCATACACATAGGGCAAGGTGTGCAATTAATTATTGACCATAAGTGCCAGCACCTTACAGACTACTTTATCAGAAGAAGCCAAAGCAACTCAGTGTGTAACTTCCACCTTTCATCCTGCTAATCAGCTGGTAGAAGTTGAGTCTTACATAGGTTATAAATTATTCCAACCCCCAGACGAGTAGATGCGTTCCCTCCAATGGAGTGCCTTGCTAGAGTAAACCAATTAATTCTCCAGCAAGGAGAGTGTATATTTATTATACTTCCCAGTTTTTTTAAAGAGTAGTTAAAGCATCAAGTAACCACTGAAAGATTTAAAAGGGCATCAACAAATGGGCAAATTCACAGCCTCTTCTCCATCCAGTGCAGACAGGGGCTAGAAAACTACAACCCTTCACTTACCCATGCATGCTGGGGTGTGTGTGTCTGTGCGTGAGTGTGAGTGCATGTGCACATGTATACACATGTGTAGGAAGGGCTTTGGAACAATTTACAACTGCCGGTCTTCTGATGAATGAAGGCATTAGAATAGCAGATGTAAAGCACAAAGCTAGAAAGTGAGCAGCTAAAGCATTGCCTTGGAGCGCCAGGAAATGGGGCCAGCATGGTGAAAACCATCAAGTTGCCTGGGCTGTGAATGTTTTAATGTACAATAAAGCACTTTGATAGCTGCCTTAAAAAAAAAAAAAAAAAAAAAAACCAACCTGGTAATGTTTGCAAGTGTTTCCTAAAAGCCTCACAGAAATACCTCCAGCAGCTAACAAAGGGGAAAGGGTTAGTCATCATCAATGATGTGGGGAAAGGTGCTAAATGACTCTGGCAAATGGCACAGTAAGTGGGAAACACGGGGCAGAGCGTGGGGCCAGAACACAGAACACGATGGTAGCTGGAGAACCCTTGGGAGAACAAGGAATCCAGAAGCAGCTGTTTCTCTCCCTCAAGCTTCTTCCCTGATGCAGAAGACTTTGTCCTTGGAGCTTGGTTAGTCTTGGGTTCATTTGCAACTTTGGCCTTCCTGGGTCATCTGTTGTACCATGTAGAAAAATGGGCCATTTTTTCTACATTTCATGGTACC